>NW_026111107.1:0-36884 GCF_024679095.1 Eriocheir sinensis | reverse complement strand
ACCATGGTGACATGACGCACCCTTGTCTTAAGCCCACTTTTATCTCAAAAATGTTCACTTGTTTCTCCAGTAATTTTGACACATGCAGATGCATCCTCATAGGAAGACTTTATTGCACTAAGCAGTTTTCCTCCCACACCACAAATCTTTAAAATATCCCACAATGCAATCCAATCGACTCTGTCATAAGCTTTTTCCAAATCCATGAAGACAGCGTATAGTTTCTTTCCTTTTGCTATTATTTTTTTCTACTACCATCCTGAAGGCAAATATCTGATCCACACATCCCCTTCCCTTCCTGAAGCCTCCTTGTTCTTCACAGATTTTCTCTTCTGTAAGTTTTTGCACCCTCTCTATTATGACTTTTCCATATAGTACCTTTCCGGGTATACTCAGGAGACTTATACCTCTATAGCTCCCACATTCCCCCTCCTGCCCTTCCCCTTGTAAACTGGGACAATGATGGCTTTCGTCCAGTCTGCTGGCGCCCCCCCCCCCCTCCCCTCCCATGCTACTTCACATATCTTGACCATCCATCTAACAACTACATCTCCTCCACACTTCAACATTTCTGCTGTGATTCCATCAATTCCTGCTGCATTTCCATTTTTTTAATCTTTTTATTGACTGATTTACTTCTTCCTATGTTATACTTCTTTCTTTATACACTCCTCCTCTACCTCTGCTCAAAACTGCTGCTGGACGTCCATTCTCAAAATTCATTAAGTTTTTGAAATATTCTCTCCATCTCTCTTTCACAGCTTCCCCGTCTTTCAACATCTTTCCATTCTCATCCTTAACTTCATTTATTTTACTTGAGGAGATATTTTCTGCATTTCTTTCGTTTTTTACTTCTTTCCAATATGATTTCCTGTTCCCTCTATATTTTTCACTTAGTCTTTTTCCAAAGTCTTCATCAACTTTCTTCTTACTTTCTTTTATTGCTTGTTTCAATTTCATTTTGCATTCTCTATATTTCTTTTTCCTTTCCCTTTTTACTTGTTCAGCCACATTTCTTTCTTGAGTTTTCTTAAAAAGTTCCCTTTTCTCTTTTACTATCCTCCTTATCTCTTCTGTCCACCATGAATTTCCTTTTCTTTTTCCATCTCTCACCACTTTCATCCCTAACACTTTTTTTGTTGTAGTTACCATTATTTCTTTAAATGTTCCAAAAACTTTTTCAGTATTTGTATCATCTTTTACACTTTCCCATTTTTCACTTAAGGCCTCTGCCATTTCACGGTTATACTCATCTTTTATTTCTTTTTCCTGTAACTTTTCTATCATCAGTATTTCCATTTTTACTTCACCTTTCTTTTCAAACACCCACTTTTCTTTCAGCTTTAACTTTGCCAGCACTGCAAGATGGTCAGATCCATCTTACTACCTTCGCATCACAATTTTTTTTTTCTAAGCCTTCCATCTACTGCCACATTATTATATGTTCGAAAATTTTACATGGAATCGATGTTCGTGAGATGGGGCGATAATTGGCTGGGTCAGTCCGGTCACCTGTCTTGAACAATGGATTGATGTTTGCCAAAAGCCAGTCGGAGGGTAATGAGGTGGATGATAGGGATTGGGTGAATATGGCCTGAAGGATGGAGGCAAGGATGGGGGCAAAGGATTTAAGGCTGAAGACAGGAATGTTGTCGGGGCCAGTGGATTTAGTTGTCAAGTCCTTCCAGTAATATCTGTATTCCGTTAGTCGTGATGTCAAGGGGGGCTATGAGGGGGAAGGGGCTGTGTGGCATGTTTGGTGTCAGGTTGTGTTCTTGTGTGTATACCGATTGGAACTGTGTGTTGAGTATTTGTGCTTTGTGTTGTGGGCTGGCTACAAATGTGTTAGTGTTGTCTTTAGTGATGTAATCGTGTTGGTGTCATGTTTGCGCACCTTAAAGAATTTGAAAAGTTTCTTTTCTTATTTCTTACGTTGTCTGTGAGGTAAGTTGTTATGTGTTTGCGTTCCGCTACTTTTATGATTTTGGCAAATGTGTTTTGGTGTTTTTGTAGGCAGTCCAATCAATTATCTGTTGTGTTGTATGTCTGCACGTGTCTGTAGAGTCTTTGTTTCTTGCGATGTTGTTCATGTAGATCCCTGGAAAACCAGGGAAGTGTGTACCTACTAGAAAGTGTTTTGTGTTATGTGTCTGTTCATAGAGTTATGTATGGTGTGTTTCAGGTTGTTCCACTTGGCGGAAGAAGGTCTTGTGTGTGGGTCTGTCATAAAAAAGTCAGTGCTGAAGGCAGTTAGGTCTTGTTTGATCATGTCTAAGTCAGACCTTGAATAAAGGAATATCTGTCTGGGTCTCTGTTTATGTCTAATCGGTCAAAGGTCAGCGTCAACGATGAGTATGTCGTGGTCACTAAGTCCTGGAACAACCTGAGTGTTTGTTATGTTAAGAATGTTGTTGGTGAGAAAAAGGTCAAGTGTGTGTCCTAGCTATGGTCAAAGGGACACTGTGGCCAGCGGGGAGTGGTACAGTATGTGTTCGTGTTGGCTGGAGTACTGTTTGTGAGAGTGAAAATGTTTGAATGATGTCAACGAATGTGTCGTGTAGTTGGCGTCTGTTTGTGTGGGGAATAATGGGGTTGGGGGCGTCAGCATCGGGAGGATCTAAAGGGGAAATTGCAGTCTCGTCGATGTCGGGGAGGTTGAAATCACCTGTGATCCAGATGTTTGTCTAACTGTATGTGTGAAAGAGAAATTTGAAGATTGTGTAAATAGTCTGTATTGGTAGAAGGCAGTCTGTAGAAAGCAGCAATAAGAAGAGATTTACAGTTGAAGGTTTGTAACTGGACCCAGATGATTTTGCAGTCTGTGTCAAGGTCAGGCCTCTGCTTAACACAAAGACCCTGCTTGGTGGCGATGATAACACTGCCACCTTTGCCGAGGTCTGTTGGGCAGTCTTTACGGTAAACGGTCATACTAAAAGGGGGAGGGAAAATCTCACTACTGTCTATGTCAGGAGTCAACCAAGTCTCAGTCCCTTCTATTATGTCGGGGTTGTGTGTAGTGATTAGATGGTGTAACTGGGCTATTTTATTTTTAATACTGCGAAAGTTAATTGTTAATAGTCGGAGGCAACGAAAAGTCAATGATTTTGTGATTTCCAGAGAAAAATACTATCTCCATAAAAAAGCAGCATCATATTTTGTCCAGAAATAAGCAGTCAGCATCTCAAAATTAGTAGGCTACCCTCTCGTAAGTAATCCCTGCAGGCGTTGTCCATGTATTGAAAGAAAAGCTGGACAAATATAGATTGGGAGACAGGACTGTCTGAGCTTAAGCTCAGGCCCTGAATACTATAAATAGGTAAATACACTCACATATAGGGGGTTGAGAGGTCACAGTAAAAAGCTAAAAAAGGGAACATGTCTGAAGGATAAAAAGAAGTATATACAGTTTCCTATACAGAAGTGTAGATGAGTGGAACGGTCTAAAGGAGGAGATTGTGGAGGCGAGGAGTGTCCATCAAATGAAGGAGAGGTTGGATAGATATTGACATGGGGACAAGACTATCCGAGCTTAGCTCAGGCCCTGTGTAGTAAATGTTAACAGTATTATCATATTTACGTATAAATGCCTATAAATCGCGTATTTCAACTTGAAATATAACTTTGCGAGTAGAGGAAGCCCATTTCTTTATAAAATGATGAGATATACACACTTTGAGAGGTATATGATAAGTGTGGGCGGTATGGCAACCAGGGGTGTGGAGTCGGATTTTCAAAACTCCGACTCCGACTCCAGTAAATTTAAATGTTGCGACTCCGACTCCGACTCCAGTAAATTTAAATGTTGCGACTCCGACTCCGACTCCAGGAAATTTAAATGTTGCGACTCCGACTCCGACTCCAGGAAATTTAAATGTTGCGACTCCGACTCCGACTCCAGTAAATTTAAATGTTGCGACTCCGACTCCAGTAAATTTAAATGTTGCGACTCCGACTCCGACTCCAGTAAATTTAAATGTTGCGACTCCGACTCCAGGAAATTTAAATGTTGCGACTCCGACTCCGACTCCAGGAAATTTAAATGTTGCGACTCTGACTCCGACTCCAGTAAATTTAAATGTTGCAACTCCGACTCCGACTCCAGGAAATTTGAAGGTTGCGACTCCGACTCCGTTTTTTTTTTTTTATATATATATATATATATATATATATATATATATATATATATATATATATATATATATATATATATATATATATATATAGATAGATAGATAGATAGATAGATAGATAGATATAGATATATATATATATATATTTTTTTTTTACCATCCTTGGATATCACTTAGCAATTATCCTCCATGATAGAATTAAATATACACATTAGCTCATGCAAAACACCATAAAATATGGCAAAAGGGATACCTGTACTATCTGTTGTCAGGGTGGTTGTTGCGGCATGTACCGCCCTCCTTCCTTAAGGTATATCCTCAAGAAAATACAAAATAAAAAGCATGAAAAAATATTAAAAATACCAATATTCCCGCAGACTGTTTGATTGGACATATCTTCTAAAACGTCAATTTCTCCCAATTTGTAAAAATCTCCATGAAGTGAAATCTTTACTAAAAAAATTAGCACGTAAAGGAGTCGGAGTCGCTCATATTTTTACCGACTCCGACTCTGACTCCTATTCCGACTCCGACTCCGACTCTGACTCCAATTCCGACTCCGACTCTGACTCTGACTCCAATTCCGACTCCGACTCCGACTCCGACTCCAATTCCGACTCCGACTCCAATTCCAATTCCGACTCCGACTCCGACTCTGACTCCAATTCCGACTGACCTGACTCGACTCTGACTCCAATTCCGACTCTGACTCCAATTCCGACTCCGACCTGACTCTGACTCCTATTCCGACTCCGACTCTGACTCCAATTCCGACCTGACTCGACTCTGACTCCTATTCCGACTCCGACTCGACTCTGACTCCTATTCCGACTCCGACTCCGACTCAGACTCTGACTCCTATTCCGACTCCGACCTGACTCTGACTCCAATTCCGACTCCGACCTGACTCCGACTCTGACTCCTATTCCGACTCCGACCTGACTGACTCTGACTCCAATTCAGACTCTGACTCCGACTCTGACTCCAATTCCGACCTGACTCGACTCTGACTCCGACTCTGACTCAATTCCGACCTGACTGACTCTGACTCTGACTCCGACTCCGACTCCGACTCCGACTCTGACTCCTATTCCGACTTCGACTCTGACTCCTATTCCGACTCCGACTCCGACTCCGACTCTGACTCCAATTCCGACTCCGACTCCGACTCCGACTCCGACTCCGACTCTGACTCCAATTCCGACTCCGACTCTGACTCCAATTCCGACTCCGACTCCGACTCTGACTCCGACTCTGACTCCAATTCCGACTCCGACTCCGACTCCGACTCCAATTCCGACTCCGACTCCGACTCTGACTCCAATTCCGACTCCGACTCCGACTCTGACTCCAATTCCGACTCCGACTCTGACTCCAATTCCGACTCCGACTCCGACTCTGACTCCAATTCCGACTCCGACTCCGACTCCGACTCCGACTCCGACTCTGACTCCAAGTCCGACTCCGACTCCGACTCTGACTCCAATTCCGACTCCGACTCCGACTCCGACTCTGACTCCAATTCCGACTCCGACTCCGACTCCGGCCAAAAGTAGCCGACTCCTCGACTCCGACTCCGACTCCACACCCCTGATGGCAACACCCGGCAGGGGAAAAGGGGAAAAGAAAACAGGTCGTGTTGAAGCCGCAGTTGAAGGCGGCTGCCTTACGATTGGCTGACAGTTCTGAAAACACGCTTGTGATTCGCTGGGAGTCCGATGACGTCATCGCCGATGCCCACCCTATCAGCGGCTTCACTGCCTGAAGGCGGTGTCACAATGGCCGTTTTCGTCCAACCGTTGGGGCTACGGGCAACGCCTGTGCGCCCAACTGGGAGCGAGTTCACGGTTATCCGTAAGCTGGTGTCACCCAGTGCTTTTGTCTTCCCGCCGCATTGGCGCCACCTAGGCAACCAGCAACCCAACTTTTCCTGGTGTGTCACACACGGCCAAGGTCGGTTGTATCCACATCCACAACGTAAACACGTCTGCTAAAGTAAGGGCTGCCCAAGTTATGGACTTGTTGCTGCAGTTAAATGGAAGGAAGAAACAGTTGTGGGTGTGGTGCCAGTTCTCATTGTCACCACTGCCAACCCACCCATCTTGACTCAACCACATAAACACATGGATCGAATAACAACACACACACACACACACAAACACACACACACACACGCACACAGACTCATTAGGAACCATTGCAGATGTTTCTGACAAACAATAATGACTTCACCATTTCTTGAGTGTTAGAATTGTATTTGGTGAGTGGCTCACATGAACCAAACTTGTTCTTGGCAAGAAGAGAGCAGTCGTCTTTAACACTGCTCTTCTTGCCACTGGGTATGTTTGGTTTGTATGAACCACTCACCAAATAAGTTCTAACACACTAGGAAATGGCATAGCCATTTTTGTTTGTGAGAAATATCTGCCATGGTTCATGATGAGTCTGATGTGTGCGTGTGTGTGTGTGTGTGTGTGTGTCTTTGTTAATTGTTACTCGATCCACGTGTTTATGTGGTCGGAGTCAAGATGGGTGGGTTGGCCGCTCACGCACAATGGTGACAATGAGAACTGGCACGGAGGACCCACAGACACACCACACCCACAACAGCTTCTTCCTGCCATTTAACTGCAGCAACAAGTCCATAACTTGGGTAATGGCAGCACAAGCTGTGACAGCCCTTACTTTAGCAGACGCCGCCATGTTGATACAGGGCAAGTGCTTTGTTTACGTTGTGGATGTGGATACGGGCAACCGATCTTGGCCTGGAAAAGTTGGATTTGCCGGTTGTCCAAGCTGCCGCCAACGCTGTGGGAAGAAAATGGCCCAGTGTGACACCAGCAGGCTACGGGCAACCGACAACTCGCTCCCAGTAGCCACAACGGTTAGAAGAAAACGGCCAGTGTGACACTGCCCCAAGGCAGCGAGGCCGCTGACCGGGTGAGCGCCAGCGATAATGTCATCAGACTCCCAGCGAATCACAAGCGTGTTTTCAGAGCTCAGCCAATCGTAAGGCTTCATCTGTTTCTTCAAAACGACCCGTTCTCTCTTCCTGTTTTCTTCCTTTTTCCGAGGTACGTATTTTGAGATAACAAGGGAGTAAAGGAGGAAAAAAAGTGAGCTCCGGGGGGCAGCAAGAGCCAGTTATAATGGCGCCACTATAAACAGTTGCCTGCACCATGACGGGGTGAGGGCCGACCATCAGGCCCAGATGGATAGTCTGCCGGCGCCACAGCCCACATGAAAAAAAAAAAAATAAAAATCCACGGGACAGAACAGATAAGCGCTTTTTTAGTGTTTCCAATACCTCGAGTTTCGCGATCCTCGAGTTTAGTGCTAAACCTTCGGAACGAAGCGAGCGCGAAACTCGAGAGGGTACTGTAGGTCAATACAACTAGGTTAATACACACACACACACAGGATAATAAAGATGTGCCTTGCCCAGTAGCAGGGCTTTGCCATTTACTGAAGCAGACAGCACTTCTTGCCCCATCCCATCAATAAAAAATAAATGAGGCTTTTCCTTGTCCTCATTTCCTCCTGAGTGATAAAACTGGTGGTGAACACTTACTAATCGACTATATCCATGTAGGATACACGAGGTCACCTAAATGTATCATTGCCAAAATGGATATTTTCCAATGTATATGGGTATATATTTTTCAATACAGATATATTTTCCTTATATCTCCTTGCTGCATCCTCCAGTAGCTGGTAATAATAGGTAGAGTAACCTTGAAATGTAGCCTTCTCCAGCTTTGCCTCCACGTGTTGGTCCTCCAGAGCCAAATGTAAACAAAGTAACCTTGTTGTGATGTGTGAACAGTTACTTTTGCTCACGGCTCCTATACGGAACATCTAGGATTTAATTAAAATAATTCCCATTAATTCTATTGTTTGGCTATCACAATTTTCTATAGCACGTGGGCTTCTTGGCCCCAATTAGGTGCGATATATGAAGGATAGGTGTATACATCAATAAAATATAGAAAATGGTAGATAAACTTTCAAATGATATACAATGCAATAATGAATGATTTTTTTATAAAAGTATTGGTTTTATTATATTAAGTAGTATATTTATATATTTTTTCCTACCATTAGCTCCAGTAGGCTTTTTTAGAGGCCTGGTGGTTGTCCCAAGCCCGTAATGGCTCAGGCAAGTGGATAGTCTTAGGCCATTCGGCAGTGACTGAAAATCCCAGGTGGTAGCAATGGATTCAAACCCACATTGTTCAGAACATGGCGAATGCGGGACTTGCTCACAAACCACTCAGCCACCGCCTCCTCAAGTTAGTTTCAACATATGAATTTCTCACGCGTGGGTACCCTGTACACTGTACCAGGCTCATGAGTGAGACTTCGAAGTGAAGTGGTTAAACACAAGTTTCATTGGTACCTAATGTTTTACATGTGGCTTTGAACCTGTGCAATTTGGACTGACAGTTTTGGTGTTGGACATCTGTCCAGCAGCACCATATAGTGGCTCCCATAGCTTAGTAACTTTATTGTCTTTGAAGGATGTTCTTTGATATGTATGAATTTTCTTCCTCAGAACATCATGGCAGCAATGTTTACTTCTCCATGCAGAGTGCTCTCTTCCATCAGACTTGCAAGATGCATTTGTAACACCTCTGTTTCTTTCACAGGTAAGCAAGACTAAAGTATGTATAAAGGCCATATACCAGAATTCTTTTGTAATAAACTTTTCATGTAAGTGGTTTAATTTGTATGATGTTGATTAGGGTCCCTAACTAGGAGTATGTGGGAGTATGAGATAAGTTCTAGGAGTGGAATGCTGTTATAACCAAAGTTGGGTTACTTTTAATAAGTAGCATATGAAATTTTGCTCAGAATTGCTTATACTGGAAACAACAGAGAGGAATGATATAAAGTTACTTAACACAAATTACGTATGTGTGAAAAATTAAATTGGCTTCACAGGACAAATTATGAATGGATTGGATACTGATAAACTGACATGCCTCAGGACCAAACTAAGCACTCCCTATCACCAACCATAACTGTGTTACTTATGTGGTCCAGATGTGATGCACCAGATAGATCCGTACATAAATTAATTTCCAAAGTACCATGGATCAGTAATACTTAGGGAATCTGATGATGCTTTAATCACCCGGAAACCACACGAGAAATCAATTTAAGTGTACTTAGCTCAGGTTAGATGTGATGGGCAAGGCGTGAAGATGGCAGGCCAGATGTTGTTGGGAGTCCCCTGAGACCCAGTTGAGTCATGGACAGTGTATATCTTATGCTATGCTGAGCATTACACTGGAGACTATGTACATATGTACAGTGAAAAGTTTAACCCAGTAAGATGGTGGAAGATGAGACGGTAACAATCAGCCCGTTGATGTTTATGGGTCAGGGTCAGTATACACAAATATTCTAAGAATAATACTAAGCCTTGCACTTAACAACTTTAGCTAAGCATAGGCCCTTAAGTATTACTTAGAATTCCCTTAGCGGACTCTAAGCTAAGTATTTTTGAGCAAAATACCGGTATGAAGTGCATCGCATAGCAAAACGACAACTTGCAAAAGCATTGTATATAGCTACCACAGGACATATTATGCAAAGATGAAATAGCTATAATGAATTCAACACGTTATCTATCTGTACACAAAAGCTTGTTTGGAAACAATAGACACATCAATGGAGTAAATGATCGACATAAACGAGCCTTCTTCTTCTTCCTCTTGTGGTCTTTATTGCCTATGATCGTTATAAAGGTGCATCTTTTCATGTTTCCGGTGTACATCCACTATTCTTTTATGTGTTTTGGTAAAATATGTATATTACTGCCCTGGACGTCGTCTCCTCAGCCGGTGACAACAAAGGCGTATCACACGGAATTACCTAATAATAAAAGTAGACAAGTCAAAAACAAACTAAATCTAACCAGACCTGACCAAACCTAACTATACCTAGCCTATGACCAACCTAACCTGACCCCTCTACCGCCAAAATGCAATGTGCTAAGATGCGTTAATTCACACTCCTCAATAGTTTGAAGTTTCTTCAATATTCGTTGTTTGTCACTGTACTGTATTCAGAGACCAACATACAGCACATAATGCATTAGCCTCGCGTGAGATGGCTACCATAATTTCAGACTCGTGTGTTCAGTGACTTTCTTGTTTATTTATTTTTATATATATCAACTTTCAGTCAGGTTACTCTGGTATATCTTTGCCTCAGTGGGTCAAGGCACACAATCATTAGTACTATTATAAAATGTTCTAATGTTTCCCGAGCTTCTACACCTATCTGATGTACTATAGATAGGTATAGGTACTTCTCCATTCACAGAGGCCACTTTTCTCAACTATCTTTGACAGGTCTCCCATTCACATTGTTTCACTCTGCTCCAGTGTCATCATATGCTTTCCCTCTCTGTATATTTCCTTTTTCCAAAGGGGATTGTCTTGAATTTCCAGTGTTATATTAATTTGGCCCACCGGTGTTCACTCATTTCCTCTCTTTGAAACTCAGCTTCCCCTTTGTTAACCTTTCTCAGAAGCTTCACCCCATTTCCCCTGAGAGCATGTGAACACTATCATGCCAACTGGTCTTGAATGACTTCTAATCTCCCGACATCTTAAGTCTTAGTTTTGCTGACCCATACAAGATAGCTGTGGGGTTACTACTTTCCCCATCCAAAAGCAACTTCCATATTCATACTGGCTCATTTCCTTCTCTACCACTGATGTTAACACCCGTCATTTTCCTTACCTTGGCTTCATTCAGTTTTCTTTGTGCTTTCTCCTATGGCCTCCTTGCTTATCTCAAATACTAAATAACCATGTGTTTCTATTACCTCTAAGATATTGTTTCCCAGCACCCGCTGTCCTACTGCTGGTGTGAATTTCCATTATTATGTTTAAAGATAAGTTTCCATTCCATACCAAAGTCATTTAGGATCAGGCAAAATCCTTCCACTAATACTACATCATCTGCATAACCTAGGCAAAGCAATACAACTTCTGATGTGTGGGGCTTTATTACTTTTGCCTATATCCACATATACACATGGAGGAGGGGGAATGATTATGAGCAGAAAGGATTGATTGATTATGTGGCAGTAGATGGAAGACTGAGAAAGGATATCTGTGACGCGAAGGTAGTAAGCGGGATGTTCGATGGCTCTGACCATCTTGCAAAAGTGGGTGTTTGAAAAGAAAGGTGAAGTAAAAAAGGAGATACTGAAGATAGAAAAGTTACAGGAAAAAAGAAATAAAAGATGAGTATAACATGAAATGGCAGAGGCCTTAAGTGAAAAATGGGAAAGTGTGATAGTACAGATACTGAAAAAGTTTTTAGAACATTTAAAGAAGTAGTGTTAACTACAACAAAAAAGTGGAAGGGATGAAAGTGGTGAGAGATGGAAAAAGAAAAGGAAATTCATGGTGGACAGAAAAGATAAGGAGGATAGTAAAAGAGAAAAGGGAACTTTTTTAAGAAAACTTAAGAAAGAAATGTGGTTGAGCAAGTAAAAAGGGAAAGGAAAAAGAAATATAGAGAATGCAAAATGAAATTAAAACAAGCAATAAAAGAAAGTAAGAAGAGAGTTGGTGAAGACTTTGGAAAAGACTAAGTGAAAAATATAAAGGGAACAGGAAATCATATTGGAAAGAAGTAAAAAATTAAAGAAAAGCATCACCCCAATAATATCTCCCCAAGGAAAATTAATGAAGTTATTGGTGAGAATGGAAAGATGTTGAAAGACGGGGAAGCTGTGAAAGAGACATGGAGAGAATATTTCAAAAACTTAATGAATTTTTTTGATGGACATCCAGCAGCTGTTACAGCAACAGTTTTGAGCGGAGGTAGAGGAGGAGTATATAAAGAAAGAAGTATAACATATGAAGAAGTAAATCAGGCATTAAAAAGATTAAAACATGGAAAAGCAGCAGGAACTGATGGAATCAATCAAAGATTTTCCTTCAGGATGGTAGGAGAAAAAATAATAGCAAAAGGAAAGAAACTATACGCTGCCTTCATGGACTTTGAAAAAGCTTATGACAGATTCGATTGGATTGCATTGTGGGATGTTTTAAAGATTTATGGTGTGGGAGGAAAACTGCTTAGTGCAATAAAGTCTTTCTATGAGGATGCATCTGCATGTGTCAAAATTGGTGGAGAAACAAGTGAACATTTTGAGATAAAAGGTGGGATTAGGGCAGGGGCGTGTCATGTCACCATGGTTGTTCAATATTTATATGGATGGCGTCATGAGAGAAATGAAGGGCAAAGTTGGAGTAAAAATGTACGCTGAGGGAAGGCAGTGGGTGCTGAATTCAATCCTGTTTACTGATGACACGGTGCTCATTGCAGAAAATGAAAGTGACTTACAAAACTTGGTCAGTGATTTTCATAGCGTCTGTTAAAGGAGAAAGCTGAAAGTAAATGTCAACAAAAGTAAAGTGATGGTTTGTGAGGGGAGTAGAAGTGAAGTTGTAGATTTTGTATGCCCATATAGAGTGGGAACTGAATGTGAAAAGAATGCAAAATAATTCTGAATGGTGAAGAAATGGAGGAGGTCAATGAGTTTAAGTACCCTGGATCAGTTATCAGTTGAAAATACAATAATAGTACCAACCCTCACATATGCAAGTGAAACATGGGCCTTGAATGAAAGTCAGAGGTCTAGAGTGCAGGCAGTGGAAATGAGTTATTTGAGGAGTGCTTGTGGTGTGAGTAGAATGGATGGAATAAGTAATGAAAGTGTGTATGAGCGTTTTGGAATGTGTCACGGGGGTGAAGGGAATAAGTGACTTTAAAGTGGTTTGGCCACATGGAGCAAATGGAGGAGAGTAAGATGACCAGAAGGGTGTATGTGAGATTGAGGGAGGGAATGTTAGAGGACGACCTCCAGTGAAATGGAGAGATAGGGTGCAGGAGTACGTTAGGGAGAAGGATGAGAGATCCTTGAGAAACTTTGAGCAGGCAAGGAGGGAGTGTCCGGATAGAGAAAGATGGAAACTTCTGCCGTGGCCATCCCCTGGTGGGAGCTCCTAAGAGCAGGCATTGATGGGATGATGATGATGAATGAATTGAGAGGAATCACAGCAGAAATGTTGAAGTGTGGAGATGAAGTTACTATATGAATGGTCAAGATATGTGAAGTGGCCTGGGAAGGGGGGGGGGAGGTCCCAGCAGACTTGACAAAAGCCATCATGGTCCCAGTTTACAAGGGGAAGGGCAGGAGAGGGGAAGTGGGAGTTGTAGGGGTATAAGTCTGCTGAGTGTAGGCTACCTGGAAAGGTATATGGAAAAGTCCTAATTGAGACTGCGCAAAGACTTACAGAAGAGAAAATCAGTGAAGAACAAGGAGACTTTAGGAAGGGAAGAGGATGTGTGGATCAGATATTTTCCTTCAGTATGGTGTTTTATTAGAAAAAATATTAGCAAAAGGAAAAAATACTATGCTGCCTTCATGGATCTAGTTATTCTAAAGAAAGTTTATGACAGAGTCGATTGGCTGGCATTGTGGGATGTCTTAAAGATATATATGTCATCATGGTTGTTCAATATTTATATGGATGGTGTTATGAGAAATGAAGGGCAAAGTTGGGGAAATTGAAGTAAAAATGTATGCTGAGGGAAGGAGGGAAGTGGGTGATGAATTCAATCTTATTTGCTGATGACACGGTGCTCAATGCAGAAAATGAAAGTGACACAAAATTTCGTCAGTGTTTTTGATAGTGTATGTAAAAGGAGAAAGTTGAAAGTAAATGTCAACAAAAGTAAAGTGATGGTTTGTGAGCGGAGTAGAAGGGAGGTTGTAGATTTTGTATGCCCATATAGAGTGGAAATTGAATGTGAAAAAGAATGCAAAATAATTTTGAATGGTGAAGAAATGGAGGAGATTAATGAGTTTAAGTACCTTGGATCAGTTGTGTAAGCAAAGCATGGTGGTACAGAAGAGAGAAAAGAGAAAGGGCATTGCAAGGATTGATTGATTGGAGGAGAAGCTGCGGATCCATCTCTGGCATGTCATCTGCTTGTTGGGGGCTGAATTCCTCCATGGCATGGACTGGACCTCTGCCGGACAGCTGGAGAAAGCTGCCATGGCACAAACCCGACTGATGGAGACAACTGATTTCTTCTTCCACATCATGTTTGGCCCTGAAATATGAGTACAAGTTCAAATAAACAACATAAAATATATATATATATATATATATATATATATATATATATATATATATATATATATATATATATATATATATATATATATATATATATATATATATTAGTTGGGATGTTTTTCTTGATTAGTGTACTATACTAAAAGAGGTTAACCTGGTAGCTGCAGGGATCATGTTTCTTAAAGGTCCCTCCGAGCGAGAAAAATGAGAAAAAATCATCACTCACGCAAACCATTTCATAATATATATCAACACATTTGTGATCAGTTTATGCATCATCTATTTTTGGGGGTTTATATCATGACAAAAATGTGGCCCATCGCTGGTACACGGTAAAGCCACAAATTTGGCCTGTTGCTGCTACCAGGTTAAGTTGGACTATGAATGGACAGATGTTGTTTTAAGAGCATCTGAAATAAACTTATGGGACTGATATATGATAATTAAATCTGTGATATTTATTAAGATGTGTCCAGTGATTTAATTGGCAAAGAATTGCAAAACACAAGCTAAGAAAATAAAAGTACTGAACTGATTGACGATCGACACGGAAATGGCCGTCGGAGAAATAAGAATGGATTAGTAATTAATATACAAGCAAGAACTAAAAGACATTGCATCGACATAAGTATATGATAGAATAACAGGCATTATCTACATGAGTTATTTACTGCACAGTGCACACTATATGGGCTGGCAACATTGTCTTATTTTCTAGCAATTAAAGTTGCTTATATTGTGCATTATATTCTTGCATGGGAATGACTGCTTGATGCTGGATGATAAAAACTAAATGATTAAACAATAATGTTATGTGGCGAATACCAGCTTGAGGTCACTCTAGGTCTAGGAGGACTTGCTCGTTGTTGTCAATGTCATCACGATCACTGCAAATAGATACATTACAATTAGAAATGCTTTGGTACCTGCCCTATATCTATATCTATACTTGTCCAGAAGTCAAAACTCTTGACTCATGGACCAATTTGCAATTTTTTTTGTTCAAAAAGATTTTAGCTTTGTTGATTGACTTTAATAGCTATTTGGGAGTAAGACTAAGAATAATCATAAAATTCACTTTTAGATCTTCATAAGAAAGGAAGCTGCAAATAACAAAAGCCATAATATACTGTGAACTAATTAATTTTAAATGTGAAAAAAAAGACATGACCAAAACAAATTAAACAATACTACAATGCTAGCTAGCATGGGTATTAGTATCATTTTGCAACACCCAGGGATTCCTGGGAGGTATTTTACAGGAAGGATAGCTACCGTTCGTTAAGTAGGATCAATGAGGTTAGGTGACGTTTATAATTTTTTGTTAAGTTAAAATAAGGCAACATTCTGAATGATAGTTAGTTTGGTAAAAAATTTACGTCCAAAATCAAAATGTTTGTTTAAAAAATAGTCAGTAACACAAATCGGAAATTTATCTGAGTTAGGAGAGGTGAACTTATATTAAGTTAGGTATGTCAGAGCAAGGTTTCTAAACAAGTTGATTTAGGATTAAAGGAAAAAAGTCATAAGTGATGCAAGCTTGAGTACTAGAGCAAGTTCGGTTTAAGAGCTACCGCATGCGTCAAATTGATTTGGTTTGGTTACTAAAAATAAGCAAAGGAAGGTAATTTTGTTAGGACACTTCTGACATTTAAGTTAGGTTAAAAATATCAACTTTTCTAAATAATTGCTGATTTGGTTAAAACTGGCTATCTTAAATAACAGATTAAGTTGAAATAACTATATGTCAATGATAAATTTACCCAGGTTAGGTTTGGTTTATCGTTGCTGGGAGGTTAGTCAAGTAAAAATTAAATAACAGACACTAGTGACCCAAATAGGTATTGTTTAGGGTTTGGTAAGTTTGGTGGGAAACGTTTGTTGAAGTCAGTCACAAGATTAACAGGTGTGTTAGGTTTAAAGAGTTGAATATTGTAAAGGATAAGTCTGGCGAGGTAAAATATTGGCTCACCTGTGTTCGTTCCTTGGGCAGGAGTCTGTGGCTGCCGGTGTTGATCACAGGTAAGATACACGTGCACCAGTGATGACTGGACCTTCACAGACTACCTAAGGTGAGTGATAACAGACACTGGATGCCCTCCAGGCGATGGCTGGGGGCTGTATAACGCCAGCCACACACCGCGACCCTGCTGGGCTTCCAGCAAGGTTACTCCCAGGGCTCCTTGTGTGACAGCCTGTGGATGGTGGCAGGCGGTCACCAGCCATCGCTTGGAGGGTCTCCAGTGTCTGTTATCACTCAATCTCTGTCAGTCTGTGAAGGTTGCACCTGCATTTTACCTGTCAGCGAACACCACTTCAGTCGTGATGGCCATGTAGGTGTTTCCAAGGTCCGCCTTGTCGAACCACTCATCTCAGCACGGTCAGCACAGTCCACAGATATTTCAGGATGAGTTTCAAATCATTACACGCCTCCAATTCGTCTAGACGAGGCAGATATATTAGGAGGTGATGCCTTTCATCCCGCTGTAATCCACCATGTTGCAATACTTATGCATTTTTAACGGTGCTAAGGGAGCCCCTTCCCGCCTTTAAATTTTTCTCCCGCTAAGTGCTCCAGCTTCAGCGCTAAGCGGCCCAGCGCCATTTTAAGTAGAAAACTTAACGATTCTTTGCCGTTAAGTGCACTTAGCGATGCTAAGAACTTTTGTGTATACCGCCCCAGAGTCTGATGAGGAGAGCCATTTCTTGCGTCACAGGGTACCTGGAGTCGCCTTCGGAGAGGCTTTTGCTCACGAGCCCCAACGCCGTGACGTCGCTTCCTGCCACGACGGTGATATGTGCGGGTATTAAATTACCTCTGTTGTTTGATTTACTGTCCCAAATTTGAATTATAATAGTCTTATTTAGCTAATTTCACAAAGTGCAATTTCTCCAAATTGAATAAATTTCTCCCTAATGGTACATAATATAACAGGAGGTAAATTTTGCATACAAATTTCCGACATTATGCTTTGTTTGGAAATTTAAATGCTAAATGCTGATGCTGGGTGCAACCTTCCTTATAACCCCACCTTATATATACTATGTGGGAAAATTGAACAAGTAGACGAGACTTACCTTGTGTCAGTTGAAGTATGCTTGTAATTACGAAGCAAGCCGCCTCTGCTAGAGGGGAGCCTTCACATGAGATACACTTCTCCGCCACCACCAGACTTTGAAATATACGACCACCCACATGCTGTAAGATAAGCATAACCGTATAGGATGGTGAATGAGTCCTAATCATGCAAGCATGGGAGGGAGTGGAGGGCATGTGAAGGTTTCTCTAGAGGCGGCTTGTTTCAAAATTACAAGCATACTTCAACTGACACAAGGTAAGTCTCGCCTACTTGTTCAATTTACATCATCAAGCCGCCTCTGCTGAGAGGAGCCTCCACATGAGGCTTTGAAGCCATGTGGGTGTCGTATCTGATATTAGTTATGAATTTGGGTCAGTAAATATTCGTGGACACCGATGATCTACTGATATGTTCATATACATACACGTGCACATAAGTATGACAAAATTTCCCTTTGAGCTGTATAATTCATTTGACAAGAACATGTTATGAGCACCCAGCTAATCTGAACAACTGCTCATCCATTGTGAAATGCTGATCTACTGCTGTGTAAACTTAGTGTATAACTAATAATAAACCATATGCCTTGGCTGCGCACCACACTTTGATACCCAGACATGGTAATGTAAATGTTCACAAAATACAAAATAACATTTAATCAGTTGCCTGAGCCCTATACGTAACCCGTAAAGTCCACCCATATGTTGTAGTAAGATACCCAACTCATTCTAATATGGCTTCCTGGAATGGGTCTGATTCGGCAATAATATGCTTGTCATAATATTTTGCAAAAGTGGTTTGTCTTGACCACTCCGCTTTCACCATAATACATGTTGCTGGGACAGCTATAGCCTTGGCTTTCGACGCCGCGGCTGGCCGAACACTGCCAGCTGTAATTTGGCAGTGTCTACCCCTGACATGTGAAGCATGTTCTTGATCCAACGTGTGATGGTGTCTTTTGAGACAGGTTTGTGTGGTTTGATATAGCTGATGAGTAGGTTATCCACCTTGTGTTTGGTGATCTGTCTGAGTTCCTCTGTCTGTTTGATGTAGGTTAGCAAAGTTTTACATACACACAAGCTGGCATCTCTAGAATAAGCCTGAAACTTCACTCTTTGAATGTTATAGTTAGGTCTGCATTGTTTAATGTTTCCCCCAACTGAACAGAAATGTAATCATCCCCTGTGCTAATGCCTGTTAGCACCAACAAGTGTAAAGTTTGGACTCTCGCCACTTGTGTAAGTGCCATCAACATCACAAGCTTCAGGGTTAGTTCTTTGAGGGACAAGTTTTGTAATATGTACTTAGATCTAAGTTCCTGTAGTACTGGTGTAACATCCCAGGTTTCCCTGTACCTGGGTTTAGTTGGTCTTAGGTTGAACACCCCTCTCATGAATCTGTTAACCAGCAGGTGATTCCCCGCTCTACAGCCATTCACCACAATGCCTAGGGAAGAGAGAGCACCCCTGGCTGTGTTGAGGCATTCATACCCCACTCTCCCGTGGAAGGTTTCCGTCAAAAAGTTGATGTTGGATACAGTGGGATCAAGGGGATTGATGTCCCACCTATCACAAAATTGCATCCATCTTCTGATGTGTGGCCTGTATTGTTTCACTGTCCCGGGTTTCCAGGAGGCCAGGATGATGTCTGCACCCTCTGCAGATATGCTCCGTTCTCCGAGTGTCTCCCGGACAGTAGGCATGCCATAAGTCGCGTGTGCTTCATTATTGGGTGCATCTCCGCTGAGGAAGGGTGCCAGTACGTCCTTCCTTCTCATAATTATGCGGAGTGATCGACCAACATCCTGAGTATCATGCCCATCCATGGCTGCGACAGCCACAGGGTACAACCATCCACCCCTTGGCCCTTTCTGCACGTCTTTTGCAGGCACCTAGTGATTAAAGAGAATGGGGGAAAAATGTAACAGAGGTCAAATATCATCCATTTAATTGAAAAAGCATCGAAGTAAGCTGCCTCTGGGTCTGGCTTCCATGAACAGAAATAGGCCACTTGGTTGTTAAGTCTTTAAGTCTAGATGCAAACAGATCAGTGGAAGGGGTGCCAAAAATCTGACATAGGTCTTGGAAAATGAGTTCATTCAGCTTCCATTCGTGCCTGTCGTTGACTCTACGAGATGCAATGTCCGCCATAACGTTGTCTTTTCCTGGTATGTGTGAACACGTGACCCATGCATTATTAGCTACACACCATTCCCAAATTGAAGTAGATATCATTACAAATTAGTGACTTTGTACCTCCCATTTCATTTATATATGTCATGGCCGTAGTATTGTCGCAGAAAACTTTGATGTGCTTCCCACAGAGCTCAAGTCTGAAAGTCAGTATTGTTAGGAGGATTGCTTTGAGCTCAAGAGCATTGATGTGTAATTGTTTCTCCTCTGTTGACCAAAAACCACTAGTGGTCTGCTGATTTAAGTGACCGCCCCAGCCTGTACCAGATGCATCCGTGTACGTACAGGTCAATATCTGTGCCTGCTCTGCATAGTTGCCTGTCCTGTGTTGAAATATTATTTAAACACCAAGTTAGATCAGCTTTCATCTCATTAGTGATAGTCATCCTCCTGCTAAAGTTTCCTTTCTCCTTCTGCAAAGCTGCAATCTTCGCAGTTTCCAACTTCCTGTAGTGCAGTTTTCCCAACTCCACTGCTGGGGTGGCAGCCACCAGGAGGCCAGTGACCCTAGCCACTTCCCTGATTTTGACTCTCTGCTTGCCCAGGAGTTCCTTACAGCTTTGAGTTATCTTCTCTACGCTGCTCCGGCAAGGAAATTCTCATACTGTTGGTATCAATGATATTGCCCAAGTACTCAAGCGTTGTGTTGGGGCCAGGACTGACTTGTCTTCATTAATGCAGAAACCCAGTTTCCTCAACAAATTGATTGTATCTTGTATGCAAGCCAAGCATCCCTGCATGTATCATCTATAAAGCTGGTAATACTGTAACCCTTCTCAGAGTTACAAAACAGGGTTCATCAGTTTTGTGAAAAGTCTTGGACCCTCTGAAATACCATTTGGAAGACAAGTGAGCTGGTAAACTGTACCTTGCCATTTAAAACAAAAGAATCTCTGTTGTTCCTCTGCAATCTTTAGCGAGCAATATGCACGTCTCAGATCTACTGAAGCCAAATAGTCTCCTGCATTGATAAGGTTAATGGCTTGCTCAAAATTCTCCATTTTAAAGTGTATGTATGGGATATGGATGTTTAATTCTTTCAAATTGAGCACCAACCTAAATTCACCGTTCTTCTTCTCCCTTAAAAAAAATGGGAGAAATAATTTGATCCGCCTTCCTCTGCATAACCTTAATCACCCTGAGCCTTAAGAGTTTGGTAATCTCACAAATAATTTGTTTTCCTACCTTATTAAATTGATATTCTAATTCACTTAAGAATAAATGGTCAATGTCCTCAACTTTGATATCAAGGTGGCAATGTTGTACAATATCCAAAATAATTGGGTCAGTAGTAATGCTACGCCACTCATGTGCAAAGTAATGCAGTCTACCCGCTTTGAAGCTGTTACTGGCCTCTGCTATTGCCTGGGCCTGTAGTGTGTGCGGCCCCTGGCGTTTTTTGAGTCAGTGTCATGACGTGCAGAGGTTGGTCGTTGACTACCCCTGGAGGCCGACTTGTGCAGTCCACAAGGCTGGAATCTGGAGGAGAACCCCCTGTGCGAGGTCCTTCCCCAAAAACCTCTCGTCCTTCCTCCAGCGTATCTCCACGTAGCAGGTGGTTTCTTGGCTGTGATTTTGTGTTTCAGTTTCTCTGACTCTTCAATGTGCTTAGCGGACTGTGAGACGTCATCCCCAAACAAGAATTGGGTCATTGGCACCTTGTCTGAACAGAGGTGCGAGTACTTTTTGTTGATCTCCCGCTTCATCACAAAATGCCGTGGTGGTGGCATGGGGAAGTGTATCTCATGTGGAGGCTCCTCTCAGCAGAGGGCAGCTTGAAGATGTAAAATTTACAGTTTGATGACTAGGAGATACCACTTGAATCAAAGTAAGTGAGTTAGTTACCTGCTAAGCTCCTGAGTCATTATGAGAATAACTAAACTGAAGGTGAGGGTATGAAGATGTTCTCACTATGAAGTGTGGCATCAGAGAGAGAGAGCATGCTAGTGAGCTACGTCAGCAGGTGCCACGCCATCAGTTGAACCACTGATAATATTCAAAACACTCTTCATTACACTTCTAATTATTCTGTGGTATTGAATTACTACCACTTTTTTCTAATTCTAAATGAATATCACTAAATTAATGATAATAAAAGGTAATATGCAATATATACAAAGTGGAATAATTTCCACAGCTAGGGCCTGGCAAAATATGAGGCATTGCCTCAAGTGATCTCACAACCCCCTGGATTAGATTTCTTCAGGGTGACATAGTGCTTGGTGAGTGCGTGGTGGTGGAGGTGCTTGGTGAGTATGCAGTTGGGGGGGCTTGGAGTTGATGGAGTGATAGGGATTTCCTTCCCCCTGCTTTCACTTGTTCAATTCTATTTTCACCTTAACTTAAAGCAGCTGACATGGTGGAGGTAGTGGTGGTAGTGGTAGAAGAGCCTAAGATAGGGTTTATAAAATTGTCCTTCCCTGCACCTGCCTCTCCACTTCGCTCATTTCTCTTTCTTCTCCTCTGAGTAATACAATCAGTAACTCCATCGCTAAATGAGAGCCTCCTTTGCTACGGAAAATACCTCCTCTCTGGCAGGAGGGGCATGTGTCAATCCCATCATCTGAAAAGGATGCACTGTTTCCATTAAGCCCTCGCACACATTCATGGTCACGGTCCTGATCATCCCCAATTTTCTGCCAGTGGCAGAAAATTGGCCTGATCGGTGGTAAGATCAGGGATGGTTGGCGGCAAGCTGCCATGCATCACTGGTTTATTTTGATGACCGTAGATGCCATTGACCACCACCAGTCAAATTAAAAATGTTAAAAATATCAGGGATGCTCCCGGTTGACTGGCAGTCTCAGAAAAAAACTGATTGATCGGTGGTACACCTGCGATTGCTGGCAGACATCCGGCAGCAACTGGGGGTAAACCACAGGCAGGTGGCAGTAGGCCAGCTGTGGACCACTGGAAAGCTACGTCAACACCTTTGTGTGACCTAGAGATCAGCAAGGTGTGACCTGTGATTAGACAGATTAACCCTTTCAGTACGTTGACACCGACGTTGGCGTCACCGTATGGAAAGGGTTAGTCCTCTTCTAAACCTCTTTATCCTTTTCCATTTCCTCTTAATCCTCTTCTAAACCTCTTAGGATCAAATGGAAGAGGATTAAGAGGTTTAGAAGATGATTAATCCTCTTCCATTTCCTCTTAACCCTTTCAATACTGTGACGCCAACGTCTGCATCACCGTATTGAAAGGGTTAAGTGATTAGGCCCCGTAAAAATTATGTAATGTGACTGTTCAATATATCCTGGAACATGCCCCTGTCCATGTGCTTGCCTGCTGGATCCTCAGCCTCTTATTTCTTCATGAGGGTATCTAGCATACCAACATGACCTCTTCTCTGCATCCATATTCTCACCCACGTTGCCTTATGTCGCTTCTATATTCTTTCAATTGTCATTTTCCAGTAGGTATACAAGCAACAACAAAATCTGGATTCTGTCCACGTCCAATTTAACCCTTGGAGTATGGGTGGCAATATATTTCTCTGGATGGTGTGCATGGGGAAAATTTAGACATTTAAAAGAGGTGGAAATGGTGTCTTTCTTCTTTGCAATAATTGTATATTCATCTAGTATATGTGGTGGTGTAATAAAACTTCTCTCCTAATAATAAAATAGTTATGACAGCCGAAAATATTGCGCATTTTCTCGTGGCCGTGACGTGTTGCGTTGAAGCACCACACACACACACACACACACACACACACACACACACACACACACACTCTCTCTCTCTCTCTCTCTCTCTCTCTCTCTCTCTCTCTCTCTCTACCCTACTTGCCCCTCCCTCCTCTGTCAATGTCACTACCATAGCAGTCATCAGAGTCACTGTCACTTTGATTCGCCCGTGCTCTACTTCTGCCCGGAGCAGAGGAACTGCTTGATGCGTCACGAGACATGCCAGATGTATTCGATACAAAAGTTGAAAATGATCTGTGGCCTTTGGTATGGCGGCGCTGAGACAAATGAGAGTGTGTACAGATGCCAGATGCCTCCACCATTCTTCTGAGTCAAGAACTGGCGGTATATTTGAAACGTAGGGAGCGTAGAGTGGTAGCGCACTTATATATACGATCGCCGTAATGTAAGGGTTAAGGAGTTCAATCCCACGTTCACGAGAGCTGAGGAAAGTGATGGCGATGTCAAACACAGGAATGATTGAAAACACCTGAGGGACATTTATTATACATACCCTATCCACCAGGTGTAGTAACAACCGTGTTTGATTGCCAATGTGTCGCAGGCATTTTGCACTGCATAATGTCACCTGTTTACTGCACCTGTTTACTGCAGGCAGATAGGAGGCAGAGCTGCATAATATGCAGGTCTGCCGCCTATCTGACCTACCGCAGACTGACCTGCAGTTGTCGTAGATCAGTCGCCGGTCATAGGAGGTGAAATTGAAAGTTGTACATGGTCGTTGGATTTTAGGTGGTGAGCAGCTGGTCCACCTGCGGTGCACAGGCGGAAAACTGCAGGTGCAATGCCGGTCAAATGACCAATCGTGAATATTACTGATCTTGCCGGCAGGCTGGCCACTATTTGCAGATTGGGGATGATTGGGACCGTGACCGTGAATGTGTGAGAGGGGCTTTACTGACCGATGACTGATGATGAGCATTGCTCATCATCAGTCATCGATTGAGCAACTGCCCGGGAACCTGTGCGAGGCAGTGTTGCCAGTGCCAGAGCAGGGCTACCTTACTACTGCTTCTGAATTCCTATTCTATCTATATATCTCTACCACCCTGCTCTCTCACAGGAACTTTCCTCCAGGGGGTGGCCATGGCAGAAGTGTCTCCATCTCTCCCTGTTCTGGCACTCCCTCTTAGCACACTCAATCCTGCTACTTCCAACTCTCTCACTTCAATACTCTTTCACCCTATCCATTATCCATTTCACCGGTGGTGTTCCCCTCATACACTTTCTCCACAAATTCATTTTTCTTCATTCCCATCACTTGTCCAAACTATCTCAGCGCACCACGCTTCACCCATTTGACCACTCCACAGTCCACTCCTATCGCTGTCACACCCATACCAAACCTCTCATACACGCTTTCATTACTTTCTCCATCCCATCCTGAAATACCATGTGCACCATGTGTTATATAACTCATTTCCACTGCACATATTCTCAATTGGTGTGCTGCATTACATGCCTATGTCTCTGATGCATACCACAGAGTTGGCATTCCCCTCTTTACCTCCACGCTCACACTTCTTCCTCTCGTAACTTTATCTAACGTACCTACCACAGTACCTGTCTGGCCTCACTGCTCTTTCCCTTACTTCACCTTCCATACTTCCATGCTTACATAAAACTGTCCCTAGATATTTAAACTCAGTCACCTTCTCCATTCTTTCTTCCCCCAGCCTTATCCTACATTTCATTGTTCTCTCTACTTTAACTCTGTACGGCTTTGCAAAATCAATGGTCTGCTCTCTTGCCCTCTCAAATACCATAACCTTACTCTTTCCAGCATTCATTTTCAGCTTTCTCCTCTTACACATACTGTCAAGTTCATTCACTATCCTCGGCAGTACCCCCTCATTCTCTGCCAACAAGAAGTCCTAACACAGTTTATTCACTTTCTCGCTTCTTTTGCTTATTTTTCTGTCAGAACTTTTTTTTTTTTTTTTTACGTCTTGGCCTATTGCGGTAGGCTTCTTCCAGTGGATCCTGATGGTTGGTCCAAGGCTTCTTCCCGGCGGGGCCTGATGGTCGGCCCAGCCCGTTCTGGCGCAGGCGAGTGTTTATAGTGGCGCCATCTTGCATTGGCTCATGCTGCCCTCCCGGAGCTCATCTTTAATCCTAGAATCTAGAGTCCGGGTTGATGGTGGTCTTCTGGACAGCTTGGGAGTAGTTTTAAGCCACGGCGGCAGCTGAAAAATCCCAGCTTGGTGGCACCGGTCGGGATTGAACCCGCGTCCTCCTGAACGCAGGCCGTCTCGCTATCTGTTCAGCCACCGCCTCCCCATACACTGCCAATATGTTTATGAATATATTTCATATATGATAGAAGCCGTCTTATATGTCGGGTATTGGAGAAGACTAGCAGGAGCATCATTTCTGTTACCCAATAGGCTTGTAATACCAGATGCTATATTCAACATGAGACTATGCTAGCTACTTACAAAAAATTAAAGGTATACAAGCCTTGACAAATTTCTGGTAGCTATGTGAAATGAAAAGGTTTAGGGCTACAGCAGTCACCAAAGCTGGCGCCTGAAAGATGTAGAGCAGTTTATGGGTTGATAACAATTTTCAAAATCAACAGGCCATTTCTCTCAAGGGAGAGTTAGTAATGTGAAAGATATGAGTTTCCAATAGTTTTTGTTTATTTCAAAATAATTTGTGTATCCCACCACCACGTGGTTCTTATTGTTTTTATGATTTTCATATATCACATGGTGCATTGCAGGCTGGCAGCTATTCACCACACTGAATCAACACTGGTTATTATTTTAGTTAAAAGTTATTGTTTAATTTTGGGCACTATGAAGACATCAAATGGATTTAGTAATATTCAGGTTTTGAACAAAATGGAAGATATTAGAAAAGAATATGATATTCTCTGTGCCTCAACAGGTAAAGGAATTCGAGGTTCTGTAAAGGGCCTTGGCTTACGAGAGAAGGAACTGCAGGAGCTGGAAGCAGAAGACTTGGAGAACATGACTGAGGCCTCTCTTGACAGCTTCAATCAGGAGGCTGCCAACATTGAAGGGTAAGATAGGAAAACATTATCCTACTGCTGAATGGACTTGAAGTCGAATAAAAATGGCAGATGTGGACGGTAGCAGTCTTTCCATAGTTTGAATTGGATCATTTCTTACATTTATTCATTCTTTCATCTATGATGCCTGCTCCTAGGAGCTCCCGCTAGGGGATGGCCATGACAGAAGAGT
Source organism: Eriocheir sinensis (assembly GCF_024679095.1). Classification (NCBI taxonomy): domain Eukaryota; kingdom Metazoa; phylum Arthropoda; class Malacostraca; order Decapoda; family Varunidae; genus Eriocheir; species Eriocheir sinensis. The sequence continues at coordinate 10,385 of NW_026111107.1, read as the reverse complement.
TTCCATCTCTCTCTATCCAGACACTCTCCTTGCCCACTCAAAGTTTCTCAAGGATCTTTTCCCCCCTCTCCCTGACATACTCCTGCACCCTATCCCTCCATTTCACTGGAGGTCGTCCTCTAGCATTCCCTCCCTCTATCTCACTCACATACATCCTCCTGGTCATCTTACTCTCCTCCATTCGCTCCTTGTGGCCAAACCACTTTAAAGTCTGTCGCTGCACTTCTTCCACCACTCCACACTTCTTCCCTTCACCCCTGTGACACATTCCAAAACGCTCGTACACACTTTCATTACTCATTCCATCCATTCTACTCACACCACAAGCACTCCTCAAATAACTCATTTCCACTGCCTGCACTCTAGACCTCTGACTGTCATTCCAGGCCCACGTTTCACTTGCATATGTGAGGGTTGGTACTATTATTGTATTTCTCAAATCCCTCTTTACCTCCATGCTCACACTTCTGCCATTCATGATTCGTCCCAAAGACCCAACCACCCTTCTTCCTTGCAATGCCCTTTCTCTTATCTCTCCTTCTGTACCACCATGCTTACATATAACTGATCCAAGGTACTCAAACTCATTAACCTTCTCCATTTCTTCACCATTCAAAATTTCTTGCATGGGGTCCCTAAAGTTTGGTAGTGATTCATTCCGGAGTCAAACAGTTTTCTCATCACCTTGACTTGCATAACTTTAAGACATCTTACTATCTGCTTCATTGATTTAACCCATTCGTGGTTACCTTAGTTACACTGTTTGTATGGTGAAGTCGGGGTATACCGACCTAGGGGGTGTAGCGAACAGGTGTCATAATATCCCCCCTAAATAATAATAAAATAGTTAGCCCAATAATTTAAAAGAAGAAAATGGGAAGCCTCAAGATGACGGCAGACTTTTGTTAACCACGCGAGTCGTCAGACCGTCAGGTGAATTTTTAGATTTTTTCGATGCTTGATGTTATATTTCACGTTTCTCATATATAGTGTTTCGTGACTGCGAAAGTGTGCTGATTCCAGTGGTATGACTGTTATTAGTGACAACTATGTATCTACCATGATATCTGCTGAAAAATTATGCAGTCCAGCCATTTCTTGGTTCCTCGTGGCTGGCTACATTACGTAAGTACATCGAGGGTATCTGGAACAGGGGTATATCGAACAGTTCGGTATACTCCCTATTTAAATCCCATTTAAATGCCCACTCATCCCAAACAAAAACCATGTATCCAAACACTATAAAATGTACTTGGTTTTATACAAGCCTCCAATACATACTACCTGGTATGCAATATGAAATTGTTTGTGAATTCATTACAATCTAGTTTAATTTGTTGTGATTGAATATTCTTAGTTCATTTGCTTTCAATATTTTATTTGAGGATAACATTTAAAACAATATTCTGATTCATTATATTAGTAAAAATGGTGGTGTTTGGATCACCCCTTTACCAAGTTTGGAACACCCCCTATAGTGGGGGTGATCCGGACAGTCGTACCCCTCTGAAAAAACCTTAACTGTCAACCGTGTATATTTCTTACAGTTTTGAAAAAAATCACCAAGATAGCCTTGTACCAGAGGTATATTTTCCTACCAATGTTTTTCAATAGAGTTGTTTTTCTGATTTTTAATAAATATTTTTCCCTTAGTAGTTCGGATTACCCCCACCTCACCCTACTCCCCCTGGTCACGAAAAATGGAAAACAAAATTTTCGGCCTAATGAACCCAAAAATATCTCCACATAAAGAAAATAACATGGAAATTTCCTCCTTACCTTTTCTTAAATGCCCCGACATTTAACTGTCACCTGTGGTGCGGTGTGCCAGACACCACTGAGATATTATTTTCAACTCTTCCTCTAACAATTGTTTCTCTTTTGCACAACACTACATTCTTATGATATTGTATCACTATAAGAACACAACTAGTCTCAAAATAGTAATTATGAACGGGAAACATAAAAAAGGAAATGTGGCATAACAATTGTTTCCTTTTGTACAACACTACATTCTTATGATAGTGTATGACTAGGCTATAAGAACACAGTTTGTCTCAAAATAGGCTAGTTATTCTGAGCAGGAAACATAAAAAGGAAATGTGGCATAACACGTGACCTTCAGGATCGGCGGGAAGGCGTCTGTCTGGCTGGAGTGAGACCACGGGCGGGTGGGGGAGTCACTCTTGGACGAGGCGCATTGCTTTCATCTTCGCTTGATGAACTCCAGCGTCTTGCCATCTTCGTTCTGCCACCACGTGGTGGATATAACCACCTAGAGGTGGAAGGAGGTGGAGAGGATAGTTGAGTAGGTGATGGTCCAGAGCATATGTTTGAGGAGTAGTCAGCTGCTGCTGTGTCTGCTGGATAATATTCAGATCCACTTGCTGATTGGGTTTTTTCACTTTCTTGAAAAACATAATCTTCATCTTTATCACTATCATCTATTGTAGATTCACTGTCAGTATCACCCTCCTCTTCATTGAAATGAAGCTGAATTTGCTCATCAGTGAGAGCGCCGAGTCGACGTCTACGTGCCATACTGTATAAGCATGCTCTGAACCAATAAATCTGCCGCTCTTAAAGTCATCACTTGAGAAAAGATGCCTGACACTTCAATAAACCTAATTATAAACCGCTAGAGGCATTTAATTCACGTGGAAAAAACTAATAATAAAACGTCATATGATGTGGTTGACCAGAGGGAGTAACAACATTAACACGTCAGGTGACGTGGTTGACCATGAACGGGTTAAATATCACCATTCCCAAGGACAGGTGAATACTGGTCTGAGTCAATATGCATTTTCTTCAGGCAAACCTCTGAAGTGCCTCTTTTTATCCTTAATTTTTTAATGAAAAAATTTCTTAAGAGATCTGTGCAGGGAAAATAATGCCTTAAACTGAAAAAGGCATCTAATATTCAGTGAAAAATATAAAACTTATCTTGAAAATGAGCCCCACCTGCCTCTCACTGAACCCTAATGATTATCAGTCAAAAAGATGAATATAACACAAGTCACCCATAGACTACTTCATGCCAAACCATTATCCCAAAACAGCCCGACATGAAAAATATATGTATTATATTTTGAGACACCTCCTCTGCAATAATTAACTCAGCAGATGGGCCCCCCTAAAAAAAACATTACATTGGCAACCCGTGAGAACTTGCCTTGGGTCAGGTTCTCACTATGGCCGTCAATGTTAATGATGTCACGAAGATCCCCGTATGAGCGACGACAGTGGGACTCGTGCGTCATTTCATCCTCCGTTGACTGTGATGTCGAACGGCGAGAGCTGAAATCAAGTTAACTTTTTCGTCGGTGATGGCGGTGGTGGTAACCATCCAGCAATGTTGGATATTCTAGATATCATGATAATGTGAAATGGAAATACAGTGGAACTTTGGTTCACAAACAAATTGGTTCACAAACGAATTTTCCGAACAAAAAAAGCCTTGAATGACGAATGGTGTCTCGAGCTATGAACATGCAAGCCGGCAACATCGTGGGGCGACGAGCTGGGAACATCGGCGCGATGCGGGAGCAGTGTTGCCAGATTAGCTATTTTCTGGCTAGATTTAAGCAAATTTAGCTGACTTCCCAGATAGCCGAGATGGAAACCCACAATGTTTAGTCACTTTTCAGCCGATGTTTGGCAATAAAGAAAACACGGGGAGGTAGTGGCTGAGTGGTTAGTGTGCCAGTGTGGCGTCAAGTCTCGTCCCCTTGATTTAGTATATCTGCTTTGTTTACATACACAGGGGTGGGTGAATTTCGGCACAGTACCATGTCTGTTGTCGACTGCTTGCCATACAAGGGGTGCAGGTTATCTCAGTCATCACATTTACTGACATACAAGGGGTGTAGGTTATCTCATTTATCACATTTACTTGCATGCAAGGGGTGCAGGAACAAACTTTCATATTTCAAGCATTTTTATAAATCAAAACATGTCATCATTTACTTTTATAAAAAAACTTGGGTGGGACAATGTGGGTAAATGTGATAAATAAAACCTGCACCCCTTGTATGTCGGTACATCTGATAAATGAGACAACCTGCACCACTTGTATGTCGGTACATCTGATAAATGAGACAACCTGCACCACTTGTATGTCGGTACATCTGATAAATGAGACAACCTGCACCACTTGTATGTCGGTACATCTGATAAATGAGACAACCTGCACCACTTGTATGTTGGTACATCTGATAAATGAGACAACCTGCACCACTTGTATGTTGGTACATCTGATAAATGAGACAACCTGCACCACTTGTATGTCGGTACATCTGATAAATGAGACAACCTGCACCACTTGTATGTTGGTACATCTGATAAATGAGACAACCTGCACCACTTGTATGTTGGTACATCTGATAAATGAGACAACCTGCACCACTTGTATGTTGGTACATCTGATAAATGAGACAACCTGCACCACTTGTATGTTGGTACATCTGATAAATGAGACAACCTGCACCACTTGTATGTTGGTACATCTGATAAATGAGACAACCTGCACCACTTGTATGTTGGTACATCTGATAAATGAGACAACCTGCACCACTTGTATGTTGGTACATCTGATAAATGAGACAACCTGCACCACTTGTATGTTGGTACATCTGATAAATGAGACAACCTGCACCACTTGTATGTCGGTACATCTGATAAATGAGACAACCTGCACCACTTGTATGTTGGTACATCTGATAAATGAGACAACCTGCACCACTTGTATGTTGGTACATCTGATAAATGAGACAACCTGCACCACTTGTATGTTGGTACATCTGATAAATGAGACAACCTGCACCACTTGTATGTTGGTACATCTGATAAATGAGACAACCTGCACCACTTGTATGTCGGTACATCTGATAAATGAGACAACCTGCACCACTTGTATGTTGGTACATCTGATAAATGAGACAACCTGCACCACTTGTATGTTGGTACATCTGATAAATGAGACAACCTGCACCACTTGTATGTTGGTACATCTGATAAATGAGACAACCTGCACCACTTGTATGTTGGTACATTCCTGATAAATGAGACAACCTGCACCACTTGTATGTTGGTACATCTGATAAATGAGACAACCTGCACCACTTGTATGTTGGTACATCTGATAAATGAAACAACAAAACACATGTTCTCATTTTATTCAAATTTGTTCTTCACCTGCGTCGGCCACCGTCCCTCCTCACCCCGCGCTGATTAAATCACTGATACCGATTGACTGATTGAGTCCGATTCACTGTAAAAAAAAAACTTTTCTGTGAGCATGCTGCGCTGCAAATGTGTTCGATAGTTTTCTAAGTATACCGCAAAAAATACCGCAGGATTTTTTAGTACGGTCCGCGGTAGTGTGGTATTTTCAGAAAGTTTGCGGTGGTGTGGTACCTTTTTTGTGATGCGGTACTACCGCACTAAGTGCCGCACTTGCCCACCTCTGCCTTCAATACATGTTTTTTGATGGTTTCTACTTTGTGAATTTGCACTCTGTGATGCTATCTGTCCACCATATTCTTGCAAAGTAGGAAAACCAGTTCTCATGCAGTGGATCAGTATATTTACTGACTACTGAGCTGTCAGCAAGTTGAGCAGACTCGGTGCAGCCAGTTGATATGTGTAACACTTATCCCACAGGTGCTACAGGGAAAAAAAAGGTAAATTTGGGCCCCATATTTTTGCCATCATTTTGAGGGTGCCGTTGTTTTGAATGCCGGTAAATGAGGTTCTACTGTAATAACTTCAGTAATATGCGGGGCACACACAGGATTCTCTGTCATGGAAGCAGTAACTATTCCACGGGAAATCGGAAAAGTACAACCGTAGGTCGTCCCATTGAGCTGAAGTGAAATGACAAAAGCACTCCCTCTTCGGTGGGTCCAGAGGCTGTTCAGGAGAGATGGGACAGAATGCGGAGATAGGTTATGATTGGAGGAGTGGAATGGAGAGAACAGTTTAATAGAATAAACTGAAGGATTGGAGGTCATGAAGAGGTCTAGAATGTTGGTTGTGTCTTCAAGGTGATCGGGAATACATGTTGGGTGCTGAACCAACTGCTATAGATCGTTGAGGAGAGCAAAGCTCTAGGCTTGTTCACCAGGCTGGTCAGTGAAAGAGGATGAAAGCCAAAGCTGGTGGTGAACATTGAAATCTAAGAAGAAAATTTCAGTGAAGAGAGAGTGAGTCAAGATGTGTTCCACTTTAGAGTTGAAATAGCCAAAGAATTTTACATAGTTGCAGCTGTTTCCTTGTTAGATTTATTATCTCTAACTAGTGCACATATGGCTTCAATCTGGGGTTCTTTGAGAAGCTTTCTTGGCCCCATAGTAGTGTATGTGAAGGGGGTGGAATGGTGAGGGGGGTGGTCAAAAGGAGCTCTATATGGGGTGATTGATGAGCATACATCTACCCTCTGGGACAGGCTGATAGACACTGGCCTTGAGGTGGCTTTGGACTGAGTGAGGGCTCTCATCAGATTATAGGAAGATAGAGGGGTTAAAATGAATTTGGTGGAGGTGGATGGCGCACTGCTTTCAGCACCATTCACCACTGTCAGCAGCATATATGGTCAGAATATAAGACACTTGCCAAAAATCCAAGGAGATGCAATTATATAAAACTTTTTTTTTTTTTCTCAAATACTATTGGCTAGATCTGAATAAAACTTATGGCTTGGTCTTTTTATTTCCCTAAGTAAAGCCCATAAAATTTGTAGCAAAGATTCACCAGTAATTTAGATTTTAGGTATGTGGTTCCTTTAAAGAGAAAGAAAGGTACACATAGGGATGATACCAATGTGTGGTAAGGTGGATTTCTTAAAATCTAGCCTTGCAAACATTTCAGAGAGAGAGAGAGAGAGAGAGATAGATAGAGAGAGAGAGAGAGAGAGAGAGAGAGAGAGAGAGAGAGAGAGAGAGAGAGAGAAATTTATACATATATGACATAATTTACAAATAAATTGAGCAAAAAATCAGCGAAGTTAACCCCTTAACGACGCCACTGCCGCTGGCGTCATATATTTTTTTCTGACGTGGGCGACGAGCATGACGTTAGCGCCGGAGAGCAAGAAGCTCTCTGGAAATTGCATGGTGTGCGTAACTATGTATATGTTAATGCTAAGTGACTAACTGGCACCTGTTTTGCCCCTTAGACGACTCCATGCTAAAAATAGCCTACAGTTCCTGCCTACGCATCATGGCGTCTGCGCAGCGATTATGTTCCCTCAGCCGATCTGTTTCAGTGGTCTTCCTGTAGTTTCTGCTTGTCGTGTGTGTGCTGAGCGTACTCTTGACACCTCCATTGATATACATGATGTTCTAGATGAACCAATATCTTGTTTACAGGAGTGTTCAGGGAAGTGGGAAGCAAAAGTTGGAATTTTTGGGGAATCATGGAATTCCAGGTCAGTCCAAATCATAATCTGATTTCACAGTTGAGTTATACAGATGTTTTTCTACAACTTTTATTCAGTGAGATTCATTCCAGAATAAAAAACTACAACAATTATTTTTTTGAGTTTCACTGCAACTTTGGCTCTCTGTGGGCAGTAAATTTCCAGGTCAAAGATTATAAACTATATTTTTCAGACGCCACCGCGATAAAATGAGCGACTTTTATTCAATAAATTTTCCTGTACGTCGCACCAGTAAAAAGGAATTTTGGGGAATCATGGAATTCCAGCCAAACAGTCAGTCCAAATCATAATCTGATTTCACAGTTGAGTTATACAGATAATTTTCTACAACTTTTATTCAATGAGATTCATTCCAGAATGAAAAACTACAAAAATTTACCAAAATTATTAATTGAGTTTCACCACAACTTTGGCTCTCTGCAGGGAGTAAATTTCCTGGTCAAAGATTATAAACCATATTTTTCAGACTCCATTATGATAAGATGAGCAACTTTTCTTCAATAATTTTTTCTGTACATCGCACCAGTAAAAAGTTGTAATTTTTCAGGAATCTTGGAACGGCAGCCAGATGCGACAACCTAGAAAGAAACATATTTCACTGCAGGGTGCACCAGAATATTTTCTATAAAACATCTCTTATGACTTTTTCTGTTTCAAAGTGTATTTTTCGATGACTTTTGCGTTATAGGGGATCACTCAAGAAAAACTTTTGCGCTTCTGAGGGGTTGACCCTTGCAGTCTGCTAGGGGTCATTTTTGACCCATTGCTAATCTACCGGGGCTTATTATTCTTATCGTTGTGGACAGAGCCTTCATAATTCATGACTTTTCCTGACTTTATGTGAATGTTTCTTATATTCAGCTGATAAATGAAAATTCCCATTAGTTTTTTTGTAGTAGAAAAAGTAACATCCAGTCTGCTCGGGTCAACTTTGACCCTATATATTACGAGCATGTAATCATGGGAAATATCGCACACGAGGCAACAATGAATACAACAACAATAGGCAATGTGATAATGTCAATAATAATAATAATGGTAACAGTAATAAAAATAATAATAATAATAGTAATAATGATAATTATAATAATAATAATAATAATAATAATCAAAGAAATAATAATAATAATAATAATAATAATAATAATGATAATTATAATAATAATAATAATAATAATAATAATAATAATAATAATAATAATCAAAGAAATAATAATAATAATAATAATAATAATAATAATAATAATAATAATAATAATAATAATAATAATAATAATAATAATAATAATAATAATAATAATAATAATAATAATAATAATAATAATAATAATAATAATAATAATAATAATAATAATAATAATAATAATAATAATAATAATAATAATAATAATCAAAGAAATAATAATAATAATAATAATAATAATAATGATAATTATAATAATAATAATAATAATAATAATAATCAAAGAAATAATAATAATAATAATAATAATAATAGTAATAATTATACTAACAATAATAGTAATAATAATAATAATAATAATAATAATTATACTAACAATAATAATAATAATAATAATAATGATAATAATAATGATAATAATAATGATAAAGGTGTTGGTTGTATTACTGGTAGTAGTGGTGGTAGTTGTAGTGGTAGAAGCTGAAATAGTAGTAGTAGTAGTAGTAGTAGTAGCATTGATAGTAGTAGTAGTACAGGTAACTCTCGATTTACGCGAGTATTGTGTCCTTGAAGAGGTCGCGTAAATCAAAAACAATGTAAATCAAACAAGAGGTAGGTTTCTATCGAAAAATAGATATTCACTTCATTCAGTGGAGAGAGAGAGAGAGAGAGAGAGAGAGAGAGAGAGAGAGAGAGAGAGAATACCCATATCACCGAGATATCCACTCAGGCACTCAGTCTCAGCCTCACTTGTGTGAGGAAGAAATGATCGAGGGACACCATGAGCGACTGGCTAGTATTGGTACTGCAGGGCCCGTGAGAGGGGGGTGAAGCTGGTATCTTTACACCAGGGCCCGGTCTCAAAGGGGGCCCGGCCTCAAAGGGGGCCAGTCACCCGACCAGGAGGGAAAAAAATGGGAGAGTAAATGGAGAGAGAGAGAGAGAGAGAGAGAGAGAGAGAGAGAGAGAGAGAGAGAGAGAGAGAGAGAGAGAGAATACTAATATGCAAAACACACCATAAACATGATATGTATATATATAATAGAAGTTTCTACAGTTTATTATTACGAAATGTAATAACAAAATAAGTTGTTAACTGCAAGTCATAAATAAAGCTTCAATACGGCAAGATGAACAGAATTTACATCCTACCAGTGAACATTTATGGCTTTAAATTGGCTCTTAAAATTGGTCAAATTCTAAAATCCTGATCCCCCCAGCTGGATGGGCTCACTTCGCTCGCCAAATGGTAGGGGCCCAATGACACTCATAGTACCAGGGCCCAGTGATGGCTCTCCCTGGCCCTGGGTACCGGTACCGGTACCGTACCATATAGCTGGTACCGTTAGTACCGGTACTGGTACCGGTACCTGCCCACCCTTATTGTTGAGTAGCGTGGCAGCGTGGGTACTGTATTGTTGTTCAAGTGGCGCGCGGGAAGAACTGAGCTCAGCTGTGTGGCCGCGGCGCCGTGTGAGTCCAGTTGCATGAGACATCTGGTGGCCACTCCATAAAATATCGTGTATAAGTGAAAAAAAACCTGTAAATTAAATATTTATTTGGATTTTGGACCCTGCGTTATTTAAAAAATGCGTAAACCAAACTCGTGTAAATCGAGAGTTACCTGTATTGGTAGTAGTAGTAGTGGTAGTAGTATTGATAGTAGTAGTAATAGTAGAATTAGTAGTAGTATTGGTAGTATAGTCTGGTAAATCTTAAGTGGCAGCTCTGACGTAGACAGCCCGCTAGACACTGGTGCTG
>NW_026111106.1:518958-619786 GCF_024679095.1 Eriocheir sinensis | reverse complement strand
TCGACGGTCGCCTCCCGCCGTTCTATCTTAAGATGCCCAACCCGTGTGTTTTACGATATTTCTAAATCACACAACACTAGACACGAACCTACACGTCCATCGAGCTTTCCTTGCTGCTTTCCTTGCTGCACCGATATTCACTTCCTTAATCACCAAGTCTATTTTTACAGCCTCAAGGTGTTTGCACCAGAAAAAAACATCATATAAACACGGAGCGACCCACACTCACGTCCTACCCCTACCAAGGCTAACCTACTGTAAATTGGGGTAAGGAAAACTCAAAATGGTGAACTTTGTTTTTCGGAGAAATATGGTTCAGCATTTTCACAATACCTGGTGTGTTTTATTCATTTGTCATTATTACATCATAATTCAGCTGATCTTGAGCCATGGTCCCATAGCTTTTTAATTATTAAAATTTTTGGGTAATTTTTTATTCCCCGGAAAAGGGTAAAAAAATCATGATGGGGCAAGAAAAATCAGCTATATTTTGCTAAAAAAGTTTTACAATGAATACCCATACATTTCTTTCATGAAAATGATTGATATTTCATATTTGTGCATCATCTGGGAATTGTATATATACTCTTCATTATACATTACATAAAATGCCTCTTAATTTTTATCCTTGCAATAATAATGTTAACCAATGAATCCTGGTACTGTTGTATCATGAAAAATCTTTATATTTCTAAGTGGTATATCACCAACTTAAATTCAAACACATATTCTTCATTGTTACATAAATTCATGTAAATATATAATTGGTTCCTTATAAAATAAATAAGTTTCACAAAGTTTTTCTTTCATGGGAATATGTCAATATTTCTAAAATTGTATTATGAAATATTTATGTATTTGCCTTCATTTTATTTTCAATATCCTTCAGAGAATCTCATTCCATTTCATCTGGGAATCTAAAATGTTTTTCTTTATCATGGGAACCTCTGGTCCATAGAATATGTATTCTTGGTCTACTATGCCAATGTCTTTGTTTGTGTTCCGCTCAGTCCATGTCCACCTTTGGGTCACTCGAAATGTTTTTTTTCTGAAGGCAATCAATTTCTACTTTGTTCACAGTACCGCCATCATCATCATCAGCAAATGTTTTAACTATTTTCCCCCAGAAGTAAATCATACGTGGCTCAGTATAATACACTGCGTAGTACTTTCCAACAGAATCATCTGTTATTACTGGAGTGTCTGCTGGGGTTGCCTATGGTGCCTGTATTTCTTCCTCACATTCAGTTTCACTTTCATCTTGGTTTAAAGTGAAACTGACCTCATCAGCAGAATCACTTTCCATTACTTCCATCTCATCTTCAGTTGTGGTATCAGAAAGTGGTTCAGGTTCCTTCCTTTTCTTTCCTGGAACTTTGTTACACTTCTATTTTTTCTGTGTCCCTCCTGCCCTGTAGTTTCCTTTCTACATTCCTCCTGAGTTATGATTTGACTGTGCATACTAATTTTTCTTCTTGTAGGTTGTGTCGTTCCAACTCTTCCCTACGGTGCAGAATTTCTTCCAAAGTTGTTTCCTTTCCTTCTCTACCAAAAGGATGTTGAACTTCATTCCTGTAGGAGCCCTGGCTTGAATTTCATTGACAATAATTCGCAACATGGCTTCCGTAGTAAACGTTCGTGTTTGACTAACTTACTTGATTTTTTTCACTATATTTTTGAGGTGTTCGATGAAAGCAGATCAGTAGATATCATATATCCGGATTTTCAAAAGGCATTTGATAAGGTCCCCCACCAACGATTGCTCAGCAAACTACTGGCGCACGGTATCTCGGGTAACATTCACAATTGGCTTGTGGACTGGCTCTCTGAGCGGAAACAGAGAGTAGTTCTAAACGGTGTTACATCTAACTGGCTCGATGTCAAAAGCGGCGTACCTCAAGGATCAGTGCCTGGCCCCATGCTCTTCTTAATTTATGTTAATGATATCGATGATGGGCTCATTTGCAAAGTATCAAAATTTGCTGATGACACAAAAATTGCTAGTAAAGTAACTGCGATACTCGACGAAGAAGCTTTACAATCAGATATAGATCGACTTGCATGTTGGGCCAATCAATGGCAAATGAAATTTAACGTTGAGAAATGTAAAGTGTTGCACATCGGAAAAAATAACAATCGCGTTCGGTACGTAATGAATGGCCAACAACTTTCTGCAGTAAGTAAAGAAAAGGATCTTGGAATCACTATATCAAGCGATTTAAAGCCCGGTCAGCATTGTTCAGAGGTAGTTAAAACTGCAAACAAATTGGTTGGCTTCATCGGACGAGTCTTTAATAATAAATCGGAAAAAGTAATATTAAAACTGTATAGTTCGTTGGTTCGACCCCGTCTAGAGTACTGTGTACTGTTTTGGTCTCCCTACTACAGAAAAGACATAGAAAAGTTGGAACGGGTCCAACGAAGAGTAACAAAGATGATTCCTAGGTTGAGAAATTTGTCATATGAACAAAGGCTTAAAGAAGTAAATTTATTCAGCCTATCAAAACGAAGAATGCGAGGCGATCTAATAGAAGTGTTTAAAATGTTTAAAGGATTCAGTGATATTAATGCGGAAGATTACTTTACAATTGATCGATCAAATAGAACAAGAAGAAATCACAATTTGAAGATAAGTGGTAAAAGATTCTCGTCGTACGAAGCTAAACACTTCTTCTTCAATCGAGTTGTTAATGTTTGGAACTCTCTACCTTGTGATGTCGTTGATAGTACAACAGTTACGGCCTTCAAGAATAGATTAGACAAGTGTTTTGAATCCAACCAGCAACTAAGATATTACTCATTGTCGTAATAACGTTAAGTTCTTTCGAATACTGGTGTCCTTGTCCGCTTATTGCCCGGTTAGTGGTAGCAGTAATGGTAGTTCTTTCCTCTTTCCTACATAAATTCCATGCAGTTTTTCCATGCTGCATGGTTCTTTTTCCTTTCCTGCCAGCTTTGGCTGGAGGGATGGGGGGGTGGGGAGGAGCCTTCGCCTTTGCTGTCCTTCATCTTCCACCTTTGATTAGATAGTTAGTGTAGCTTGTCACAAACAGCCTCGTAAGGACCAGCAGGTCTGCTGTTGTTTGTTCTTCCTTTGTGTTGCTTTGTGTCTTAGTCGCTTCAGGATCACAGTGTAACTCTAAGGGAATGAGTTTGTTAATGGTCTTTAAACCTTTTGTTCCTTTAGAAACCACCTCCACTACACTTGTGGTGCCAGACTTGTCAGGATGCTTGGCTGTAATTCTTCCTAGAGGCCAAGAATCTCAGTTTCCTTCAGTTTCAACGATCACTATATCGCCCACGTTTAAGGTGTCTTTATCACTCGGTGGTTGGGCTCCATAGAACCTTTCGCGTAATGACATTAGGTATTCTTTCTTCCGCACCCTTTCCCAGTGTTTAATTCTCTCACAAATAAATGTGTATCTGTTATGCAATTCATCCACGCTGAGGTAGTCTGGGTCCGTGGATTTATCTTCTATATCAACAGGCATGGGCTGTAAACGTCTCCCATATATCAAATGTGCAGGGGTCAAGGGTTGCGGATGACTGACGTCATCATCTATGTAGGTTAATGGGCGGTTGTTTATCCGCATTTCTACTTCTGTCAAGATGGTTCGTAATTCATCCTCAGAAATTTTCCTTTTGAAAAGAACTTTCCTAATGCAGCTCTTTACTACACCAATTAGCCGTTCATAAAATCCTCCCATCCATGGGGCTCGGGGGGGTATGAACCTCCATTCAATCAGATGTTTATTCAGGTGAGCTTTAACAAGTGGCTCTTCATGTAAATTTTGTAGGAATTTTTCTGCCCCTTTGAAGTTACTGGCGTTGTCGGATATTATTACTTTAGGAGAGGATCGCCGCGCGATGAACCTTCTTAACAAATTGATAAATGTTTGCGCTGTTAAGTCCTTTGCTAATTCCAAGTGAACAGCACGTGTAGTGGCACACGTGAACAAGCAAATGTAATACTTATCAAACCCATTGTTGGTAGGGTTACTGATAGTTATGCTTCCCGTGTAGTCTATCCCAACCGTATGAAAAGGTTCTGCATGAATTACCCTTTCTTTAGGTAATGCAGGGGGACCTGGCAGCGTCATCTTTCTTCCGTTCATGATTCGACACACAAGGCATTTGCTGACCTCATTTTTTACTATCTGTCTTCCTTTTGGTATCCAGTACTGTTCCCGCACTAAACTCAGATTCTCGGCTACCCCTCCATGCAATGTTTGTTCATGCGCTCTTCTCACAATAAGTGAGGTAAGCCAAGATCGACGAGGAAGTACTATGGGAAATTTTGCCGGAATTCCTATATCACTGTTTGATAGTCTTACTAAACTTAGTTTTCCTTTAGTGAAGTAATTCTTAGAAGTGAGATATTCGTATTCTTCTTGATAATGATACTGTTGTATGCCTTGCAACCAGTATGTCATTGCACTCGGTAGTTGCACCGAAGGCTTAACTGCCTTGATGAATTTGAAGACATTATTGGTTACATTAATAATCTTTGTAAGAGAAGACATATCTGAAGCCTTGAATATGGGGTCACAAGTAACTGCCTCTACTACGGTGTTTACGCTAACCACGTTTTCTTTCTGTGCTGGCCACTTGTCTGGACGGTCTATCCAAAAGGGCCCATGCATCCAGAGCGTTTCCTTTAATAAATTACCCAGGGATGTTCCTCTTGACAGAAGATCCGCCGGGTTGCTGCTGGATGGTACGTAGTTAAAGTTGAAGTTAGAAGCGAGTTCTCTTATACTTGCTACTCTGTTTTTGACATAAACTATATTGCTGTTATTGTTTTTTTATCCATTGAAGAGCAGCTTCATTATCCGACCATATGAAGACATTTTCTATGTTCAAAGTCTTAAGAGTGTTTGTAACATACTTTGCTAGTTGCGTTCCCACTTGTATAGCTGTTAGTTCCAATTGTGGGAGTGAGCGAACTTTCATTGGTGTTACTCTAGCTTTGGCAGTTAATATGTTGCTCTTGTCGTCTGACACAAGGTAGGCTACTGCTCCATACGCCTTCGCTGAGGCATCACAAAATACGTGAAGCGTACATGACTTATTATCTTGCCCTATATTTCGGGGGAAAAGGATGGTATCTGCTTTCAAGAAATCAGCTTTTAATTTCAGCCATTCCTCTGTAAAGGAGGGAGGCAAAGGCTCGTCCCAACCACGCTTCATTTGCCAGGCTTCTTTTACTAGTAATTTTCACCTGATGGTAATTGGTGCTAGTAACCCAAGGGTCAAATACTGAAGATATCAGAGACAATAATTTCCTCTTGCTAAGGGAACTGTGGTCCACATGAGCAGGTGGTTTGATACTTAGCTCGTCATTCTGAACATCCCAGTACAGACCCAATACGCTAGTAGAAGAAGGAACTGTATAATCTTCAAAATCCTCCGCAATTCTACTATTAAGGGCCGCATTATTAGAGACCCACACCCTCAGGGGAAGATTAGCCCTGGCTAATTCCATGTTTGCATTTTCGTAGACATAAAATAGTTGTTGTTGGCAATCAACTGTCCCTTGAAAGTTGTCCACGTAGAGGTTCTGGCTTATTAGAGTTTTGTAAATATTGTCAGAGTTCCTTAGATGGTAATCTATGGTAGCTTGCAAGAGGAATGGACTACAGGTTGCTCCAAATAACACCGACTTGAACCGATATGTAACTGGAGGAAAACTAAGATTCTGCGGATTTTCATACCACAGAAATCTTGTGAAATCTCTATCACACTCTTGTAATCCTACTCTCAGAAAGGCTTTACTTATATCTGCACTGAATGCGTACTTGTTAGTTCTGAATCTTAGCAATACGTCGCCTAGTTTTTCAGTTAAGGAGGGTCCTTTCATTAGGCAGTCGTTTAGAGACGGTTGGCCGCTCCTCTTGGCACTGCAGTTGAATACAATGCGCAAGGGAGTTGTAGCACTATCTTTCTTAGTCCCGTGATGAGGGAGATAGTGGCACTGATCTGTCGGAGATGCTGCTGGAACTATCTCAATGAAATCATTCTCTAATTGAGTCTGAATCAGATCATGATAAACTTCAACTTCATTTCGTGCCGCCAGGGTATTTGCTAAACTCTTCAGCTGTCCTAACGCCATAGAAAAATTGCTGGGAAGTTTAGGGCAATTCAATTTCCATGGCAGCCTGACGAAGTACTTATTTCCTTTGAACTGTACAGAATCTAGATAATCTTGGTATGCCAAACAGTCATCTGGTGGAGGTTTCTGGGTATCAATTCCTATGGTGTCTAAATCCCACAGTTTATGGATTTCCACCTCAGTTTCTTCCATCAGCTGTTTGATCTCCGTAGGATCTGGTTGGATACACAATCTGGCCACCAGTGCATTCTGTGAATTTTCTGAAGATTCAGTTTCGTTATTAGGAATCTGTCCATATATTAAATACCCTCCAGGGCTTCCACTCAGTCGAGTTTGAGAGTAAGTTGCGAGACCTGTGATAAATTCTCCGTAGAAGTCTCCACCTATGACAAGTTCTATTCCATCTATTACATCACTAGTCAAATGTTTGTCCGCAAGTTCTAGCCCAGCCTCCTTCAACATCTTTGCAACTCTGGTTAGTCCTGGCACACTGATTTTTCCTGGGAGCCGCTCAACTACTAAGGCAGTTATTCTTTTAAGCCTGTTACCAAGACGAACAACCGGGCGTACCAAGTTATACTCTTCATAATCCTTTGAATGCAAAAACCCAGACATAGCCAATCTAACTTTCCCACTTATCTTCAACTGTAGCTTCTTAACCAAGTCTTCTTTGATAAAAGTACACTGAGATCCTTGGTCAAAGAACGCTCTGGTATATAGTTTTTGTTTGCTATGTTCATTGCGAACTTCTATGGTTGCTGTGGGAAGTGCTGTTGATCTAGACTTCACTTTGCCTTTAACTGACATGACAGCTTGCTGTGTGGTTTGTGGACGTTCTTCTTGAACACTACTACTCCTGCCTTTAACCTTGGAAACACACAGTGCGGTATGATGTTTACCTTTATGACATCTTTTGCAGTCTAGTAACACCATGTTGCAATTGTCTGCATTGTGTTGTGTACTAACACATCTACTGCATCGGTTTAATTCCATCAAGCGAGATTGTCTCGTTGCCACTGTAGCATAATTTTCACATTCACTTGTATAGTGTTGACCGCTGCAGTACATACATACACATTTTCCTTTGTTCTGAAGGTTTACTTTTGATTTAGGTTTAGCTTGATCAGTTCCTTTGTGATAGGAATACGTTCCAATATCAATTTTTGCATTTTGTTTCCCATTCGTTGAAGTATTATTATCCTTTGACTTCTTGCTCACCTGTCCATCTTCTATGTCCATGTGAGATACTAGATGCTTTAGGCCATCTGTCATCTCCTCTATAGAAAAATAGTTCTTACCATATTTTAGGTAGAGTTGATGAATAGCTGCTTTAGGAAGCTTACGTTGGAACATGAAGGCTATTATCCACTCGCAGTCCGAGTAGTCTGTTTTGTCTTTCAGTGCCCTTGTTAAGTTTATTAAAGATATTCTAAAGGACTCAAGATCATTCCTACTGTTAGTTACTGTAGGAGATGCAAGATCTAGAATTTTACTCAAGATGCCTCTTTTAATCCTTTCCCCATCTCCATAAACTTCCTTTAAAGCATCAACAGCGTGCTGGTAGTTAACATCAAGAGATGGAATATTCTTAATTAAGTCTAGTGCACTGCCTTTTAATTGAGACTTTAAATACTGTAATTTGGTTACTGGCTCTAAGTCACTTCGTTTCCCGATTTGGGCCTGAAACTGATCAAAAAAGGATTCACATTCAGTGTAGTCGCCTGAAAACGTTGGCAATTTAATTATGGGCAGCTTTGCTATTGCCATAGTGCCTACTCTGGGAGCTTCATTCTTTGGGTTCTCACCAAGGTTTCGTAAGCGAGATTTAAATTTCGCCAAATTGTCTTGATAGTTCTCCCAAACTGTATAGTATTCTTCTTGCTCCGAACTCGTGTCAGATCCCACATCAGAAGCTATCATTGTTGCTTCTAAACTCATGTAAGCTTCTTCATACCCAGGCCACTTTCTCTCGAGGAAAGAAATTGATGTTTCCAATTTATCTATATCTATAGTTTCACTTGAGATAATCGAATTGCAGTTGTTGATGGCTCTTGTTATGTGGCCTTTAAAGGCTTGCAAGGATCTTTTACACTGTTCGATAGAAGTCATTGTTGTTATATTAAATCTAAGTTGCTTTATTAAGGTGGTGCTCAACACAATTCCTGTATTTTGAAGCAATGTAGAATTTTGTTAGTGGCTCAAAGTGCACACCATCAGCTGTGTGTCCTGCTGCAAAGGGTTTCGCTCCCAAGTTGATGGTTCGAATGTTCTTGTTCTTTAAACTTTTCCACAAACCTTTATTAATTGCTTTTGAAACCTTATTATAAGTTGTAGGACTAACTCCAAATCTATTACCATTACTGTAATGTCGAGGCTCCAGTAATGTGACAGCCACTCGTTTATTAAGTTGTTGAAGGTGGTCAGTGATTCGAAGTATCTCATTAACTAGTTCCCGAGGACTGCAGCCATCATAAACGTCATTGCCGCCCAAGAACAGAATGGCTAAGTCGTGTTCATCTTCCCGCATTACATGGAATCGTGAATGCTCCCAAAAATCTTTAAGTTTTCCGCCATTTACTTTACAGATTTCAATTTATGTATCTTGTAGGGCTGGTATAAAGTTAGGAACCTGTGAATGACCTCCAATAACAACCCTGTAACTCATTACAATTCAAACAACTGGAAATCCGGTTCGAAGGACCATTAATTTTAGCTGTGGAAAATATGTAGCCACTTATTGGGGTAAACCCTCTGAAATCCCCTCACCTTCGTAGGTGTGGCTCACAGTTAAATGCTGGGTTTATAAAAAGGTGTTCAGGTTTCTACTCACATAAAAGGGAGATGGATTCCAGTTATTTGAATGTTGTCCTCGTACACTTAACAAACCACTGAAAAGGGCGAAACGTAATGATTTAGTGAATTGTTGTGAAAGTTAATTTATTTTAGCATGACAACCTCAGGTGATTCTGAACTATTAATATAATTTACCTGAGGTTTGTTGTTTTCATGCTCCGTAACGACACCGCTTATTCGTGGTGCCGAACACTTTACTGCCCTTCTGTCGCGTGGACGTTATGACGCACCACACGTACAGTACTGCTTCATACGCAACGTCTCCGATTCTCTTGAGTCGTGCGTATTTCTTTCCCCTCCTAACACCTCCCCTATTTGGCCAAATTAGGATTAATGCTAGAAAGGTACTTAGCTGTAACCATCAGGGTGTTAATGACAGGCAGCAGTATTGTTGATCGACAAATCCTAGTTGTTAGTATTATAGTAGTCCGGGCGTCGTGTCTGCTCGCCGTATCTGGTAAGGCTGGTGATGCGGGAGTTCGAACGTACATCTCCCTATGTAGATCCTAAATTATGGTTAACATAATACTAAAGTCAGAATCGGAAGCTTCGGAAGACAAAGACACACATTCACCTCACACAAGGTTAGACGACATTCAGTACGAACTAGATTCAGAATCGGAAGCTTCAGACAAAGACACACATTCACCTCACATAAGGTTAGACGACAATCAATACGAACTAGATTCAGAATCGGAAGCTTCGGAAGACAAAGACACGCATTCACTTCAATCAAAGGTAGACGACATTCAGTTCTAACAATAAAGTCAGAATTGTAAGTCAGTGTGTTATTGGTTTACATACCTCATGTGTACATCTCTCTATGTAGATCCTAACTCCTTGTATTCGACTGTTATCTTCCGTGGGATACGATATGAACTTTGTTCGACGCGAAGAAGATATAACCGTAGCAGGACTCATCGAAACCAATAGGAGTCTCCTGCGAATAGCCAAAAGTATGAAGGATTTTATTAGCGAATATTTCATGAGAGTAGATCTATTTTACACACCCTCTAAAATTGAGACAACAAAGGAAGGCGGACCGAGTCGTGAGCGCTGAGACTTAGGTGTGTTAAACATAATTAGCTATTTAACAAACGTGTGATTACTTGGCAATTCTTCTGTCAAGATACAGAAGGACGGTGTAATAATTTTTCAATCTAGTTAAAAGAATAATTATAATAACAATGAACGATTCGTCGATTTTGATATTGTTAATGGTCTTCGTAGCCATAAGCGTTACGTTAATGGCTGTGTATCAGAATCGTTTGTTACATCGCGAACCCTTAATTGCAGAACAGGACGCAGACGTTAGTGAAATAGACGACGGATTGCTTTAGCAGCAGCACCGCAGGCAGCGATGGCTACTCTCTCTGACACCGTGAAGCAAAGAATTGAAGCCTTAGTTGACAAGAGGTTGGTTACACTTCAGAAAGAAATTCCGAATCAACCATTGACTTTGTACTTGTTATACGATTATTTGAAAAGATACATTGTTAGTAAAAATCTTGATACGTTTTATAACTTGTTTTTGAATAAATCTATGTTGGCTTTCTCAGATCAAGTGTTCAATTCAGAATCTTTAAAAACTAAGATTAGTGAAATCATTAAAGTCAACTTAACCGAAACTGTGAGGAATCAACTGGCACGTATCGTGTCGAATGTCAACGAAGATATTATATTTGATTTAACAGTCGATGTTAAACAATTAATCGATGATCATCAATTGCTCAGTGAGAGTAATATGAACACACTTCTTCTTCAAGAATCCTCTTTGCAGAACAAACGACTTCACAAACAAAACCGGTTAAGTCTATTAAATTTTTATTTCGATGATAATACGCAAACTACCTATGTTAACACAAACATACCTCAACAGCACGGAGCCTTCCCGATCCAATTAATTGATAATACTTTTTCAGAAAATGATATAGTGCCTAATGTCTTTTTGTATATTTGGATCGACAAAATATCTACTGGGGCCAATATAATTAATTTTAAAATTCGTTTTAAAAACACTGCAAACTTTAAAGTGTATGTTTCCATGTTTTCAACACGTAGTGACAACAGTGATGCAACATACATTTTTCCAGCCATCCATGAGCTTATGAGTGTAGCAGACAGTCAAGGCGAAGGCGTCTTTTTGGTTCAAGTTAATACAGAACAAACTCCTCAGGCTGTTCAATCGGTAGAATCAAAAACATTTTTCACCATGCTCGCCTACACTGAAGAAAACCTGTAGAAGTAAAATTAAAAAAAAAATAAGGTTGGAATAAATATAACATTGTATGAATGTCTTTTTATTAATTTGCAACCTACAGAGTTAGTTAGTTAACGTACCTTAGTACTGAAAAGATGATTCATATTATCATTTTGATCTCTGACGGTGTTTGCATATATTTTAAAGTTCGTAACTTGCGGTTGATCATTTTCCTGCTCTCTTCCAAAGTACAAAGTATTCGATATGGATTGAAGTAGCACAGGATTGTCGTTCAACAGTTTGATAACACCATGTCGTTTAATTTCGTTACTGGTCGTTAGAGTCATAGGTGCAATTCCATCGACGTTTCGACGTTGAGCGGCATCTATACTTTCGAAGCCTTGAACTATGGTATCAATCACCCTCTTCAGCTTGTCGCCACTTACATTATAAGCCTGTGATCTAAAGATCGATTCGCTATTAGTGATCAACTGATCCGCTTTGTTGAATCGTAAATTACCATGTTCGGGTAAAACCTTACCTTGTTTGTTCGGAAGAACAACCTGTTCTTCTAGGGATCTACGTAAGATATCAACGTCAATATTCCTCATGGAGTAGAGTCCGTTAAGACCGTCTTGAACACCACTTGAAATGGCTCCGAGCACCCCAAAGAATTCATATCGATGAGGAGAAACCAATGCATGAGTGGGGTCTCCCCCGTACCCTCTACTGATTAGGTCGCTACCTGCCACTACTCTCGCTACTTCGTCCCTGATAAAGTTCTGAGCCTTGTTGATGGTGTCGATGTGAGAGCGCAGGGTTTGCACCATGGAGGTGACGTTGCTTTGTTTTTGATTAGATGGATTATTAGAAATAATATGTTTAAACACAGTTGCAGTTTTTCTAAATACTCCCAGGAGTTCTATTAGTTTATCCCAAGCTTCCTTTAGTGGTTTCAACTCTGAGTTTAGGAATTGATCACCCACCGCTCTCAAAGCACTCTCGCTGATGATACCTTCTCCGAATTTATCATTGTTATTACCGCCATTGTCGCTACTACCTTGGACAACTCCTGCGGTTTTCTGACGCTTGAGCATCGCCATCAACTCACCCTCGCTTGTAATAGGGTAACCATTGATGGAAGCCGCACCCAGAGGATTTTTCATTATGAAATCGGGGAGCAGTCTACCTTGTAAGATTGTATTTCAATTCTGACGTACGTCGTACGTAACCCACAAACCGTTCTCTTTTTCATTACAGAGATAATTAGTACTGTAGTAAGGAAACATGTTAGCGAGGTTAGTGTGTCCCAGTTGAGCCACATCCATAGCGGAAGATAATTTGGCGTTAACTTCTTTGGAACCTTTCGAAAGAGTCTTGATGGCTTCTAGGGCCCATGTCGCTCCTGTAATACGACCTAGATGAGTACGTGTGCGGACATTCATGAGTCGGTGCTGACAAGCGGCCTGTTTACGATCCTGCTGAGACGTCATCTTAAGAAAATTTAACTGGTCTTTTCAGTGGGTATACGAGCTCCATTTCGGTGAATGGTATCGGTCGTGCAATCTAATCTGTTGACGATCTTAGAATCACCCAAGACTCCAAAGTTAGTGAGATCGTTCAACAATAATTGATTACAAAGAACTTCACTCAACCAACTATTTCGAGGATTAATAGCAGAGTCTGTCCATTGAAGCCCTAATACACGAATCTTGATCCACACGGCCAAAATGGCCATGTCGCCTACACTCATAGCTCTGTCATTTTTTGATCGTCTTGTATGAGTGTGAACACCAATCGCATGGGTGAGGCCATGAAATAATCCAATGTGTCCCTGCATAAGTCATGATCTGCTCCATCACCTAAGTTAGATGATGTTGCAACATCATCTTCACCGCCGCCGCGAACGTTCGCTGCATCATCTTCACCGCCGCTGCGAACGTTCGCTGCATCAATAGTAGCAGCACGCTGCTCGCTTTTTCTCCGTAACCCTCACCCACACCCACTTTCAGGTAATGCTCCACTCTGCTCCTCCGAAATTTGGAGGTGAAGTTGTAAAACCACCACTTATTGACTTTGTTCCAAACCCCGACTTATTATCCTGTGACATTATTGTTGTTGTTGTTCTTACAGGTTCGAATGATTCTTCTTGAAAATCCATAAGATCGTTAGTAGTTCCAGATTTAGTATCAGCCATGTTCAGAGTTATGTTAAGAGACCACAAGACAGAGGATATGATGACTCTGCTGTATCCGCGGCGGTTTAAATAGGATCTAGACTGCTGCTGGTGGCGGTGCCTAGCGGTGGTGACGTATTAGATGCTCAGAACATCGATACACGAGTGAATAACTTATATCCGTTGTGTCCAACTACAATTTTGTACATACCAATAGGTACATGCAATAAATTATTTATAAGTGGTTTGGAATCGTCACAGTAGATTGGTCCAGTTTCAATATAAGAAACAACCGTTGGATTATTAGTCACAAATTCACGCGTTTCGCGTTCTACAATCTTCCAGTTTATATTGTTGTGTATCTGCGGTTGAGGTACTACATTACAAATCTGAAAAGTGGCGAGTCTTTCACTTGCTAGCAAAAAGTCAGCCACTGGAGCTAGATGTCCTTTGACGAGTTTATCTGACTTGAAAGCTTGGCGATAAGCACGTTTAAAGTCGTTGACTTTACCCAGTGCTTGACGACACGATCGCCAATTCGATGTACGAGTATACGTGTCATCAACATCTGTGTACGACACAGTGGGAAGGTGTCTTACCCATCGCGTTCTGTTTCTGAGTTGGTCCCAATTCACTGCCATAACATTGAAGCTTAAGGTGTGGAGCGGTGGAGATCCTGTAGTAGAAGGAAAATCTTCAGACCCGACCAAAAATTCACGCTTGATGAGATTGGATGTACGTCACGGAGGTTCAGCCAGTGTTGTGCCAGACGGGAGACTATTGGCTGTCATTTACGATCAGAGGACGAACGTAGTGATGGCAACGAAATATTTAGATTTGAAATGGACAATAGACACAGTTAATATAATTGACAAACTAAAAAAGATCGACACGGAAGCTAACAGTCTTGAAGACAATGTATGGAACCGTTACTTGTTTGAGAACAACAATTTACTCTTCCTTTGCGTTCAATTGCCTAAGTATGAAGATTTCGGAAATGTATTGGATTCAGATCACCCGGAGGATTTTTAAACAATAGAAAGATTAAAGACACATCCAAGACTTATATTGAGGATACGACAAATACACCGCCGTCTTTATCCCCAATTGAGAGACCAAAGACACCAGGAGGATGTTTTCAGAGGACACGGGATTCGAAGAACCGTTGAGTCCTTACGATATATTTGGTTTCATGCGCAGAGGTGTCGCTTCGTCAAGTGCAAGTGCAGATTATGATTCACCTTTCGCATCACGAACGACTTCTCCGCCATCGGTCAGGGAAACAAATAAGAAATCATCAACTACAAAGAATCTCGCAGCAAACGACGACACCGCCGAGATTTAGAAGACGTCCAAGAAAAAGAAGCTGGTCAACAAAAGATCAACAGAAAAGACCAAGACTCGAATCTGACAAAAAAGAAAATAGTGAAAGAAGAAGTAGTAGTAAACCAAGTGTAAGTAATCCCAAAACTGTTTTGAATGGAGATAAAGTTGTTTCTAAATCGTATCATAGAGATAGAATTATATCTCATGATGCACCGTTTAAAAAATTATCGCGTCGTAAATCCCAAAAACTTTGGCAGTTATTTAACGACGCCGAAAAACCTGTAACTCCCAGGAAGGAAGCCTTCCTACCGTCATCTTCTAAATCAACACAACGACGACGTTTAACCCCGATTACAGCATGTTTCTCGAGAAAAAAACTACTCTCTCCTATTCCCCTTCCCTCCTTCGTCACGTCCACTCGTCCCTAATCAGCAGGTAATATCACCGTCTGTTAGTAAAATCTGTCTGTCCGTCAAAATATAATTTCTAAAATTTCAAGCAGACATATGCTTGTTAATGATAGTTCCAATAACAGTCTATTTTTCTACCGTCGTGGGTTTGATCTCCGACATCATTTTCTTCAACACTCGTATGACTCTTACCGATAAACCATTGGGAGTGTTTCCCATAATCGTCAAAACAATGTTTTTTGGAATTCTAGCAGGGACAGAAATTTGTTGTCGTCATAATTGATATCCATCAAAGATAGAGCCACGTTCTGTAATAACTGTTGGTCTTCAACACAGGCTGATGATTTGACTTCAGCGATTCTCCGAATGGATTTACCGTAGGAACCGATCATGTAAGATATGTTGTTTAATTTCTTTTCAATGTACGTTGTAATGCCTTGGCTATTAAGTATAAAATTATCTAGGCGAATTAGTTTGTCTTGCCACTCGCCCAAGATTTTGTTAGTTCTTATCTTGGTTTTAACGAGACGTCTGGTGAAAATCAGCGGTGTAAAATTGGTTTGGTTGTCGTTTCTCAGTTTTCCGTTTGACTTGATATCAAACCATGAGAATATGGAAGGTGGATGAGTATGGTTAAACAACAGACCCATGTTAGTATTGTTTATCATCGGTTTAACTTCTACATTAATTGTATCTCGTGAGAGTTTACTAATGTGAATGTAACCTTCCGAGAGTCGTATATCTTCATCCGTTAGATTTCCTACACCCTCTGTTGTTACAGATCCTGAACTCTTTAAAACCACTCTTGATTCTAAAATAGGAAATAGGAAATGAACGATTGACTTAACACTCTATTCCATAAGTTCAGCCATATTGTTAAGTGACACTTGCATGTTTCACAAAAACTTGTTCGTTAAATGTGACCGTAGTTCTGGTGATTGGGTAAAACGTATAATCTTGTTGAGTTGTGAGACTGTAGTTGGTCAGGGTTTCAATTAGCGACAGATCTGTGATGTGAATCGGGTTAGATGTCAGCGGTGATGGGAGTGGTATTGAGTATCCCAAGAAGTCTGATGTCTTAAAGTGAATCTTAACATCGTTCAATAAATGTGCGTTGTAAAAAGTAATTTCGTTGTTCAAGTTGATTAAGTCGTCATGCATGATACCAGGAGGAATATAACACGCTCCAATAGAAGTTGAAAATAAGGAATAGCTTGGAGGTGTTCCTAAATTTCGGACGAGCGTTAACGTCCTTTGCTCTTTAGGTTTTAAAATGAACATCGAAAGAGTAAAAGGGTGATAGTGCATTCCTTCCATTCTATTGGAAACTTGTCTAAAAGGACACCGATGTAAGGTCGAGTTAATCTAGCATAACGAACACTTCTTCTACTAGCGTTGTAAATGTGAATTCTGTTATCTCCCTCCGAACAACACGGCCCGGCATACTCCGATCCTGGTAAGACCATCATTTCCTTATCGTTGACATTCGTTGAAAACGTACCACATTACATAACGAGCATTAGTAAAAGTTTTTCTCTTAAAGCCTATTCGTCGAATATGTGTTTGAATCGTCGCTATACCGCCGTTGTCAGTTATCATCATCAACCGAGGTCTACCAACGCTCGTGTCGATTCTGTATAAGGGTAATTTCTCACTGACCAGAGTAGTAGAAGTACGAGAATGTGTTAAGGCAGGTACGTTCAATTTACTGCTCCTGTAGATTTCTATGTCGGTCACACGAATTTGAGCGTGCATGTTTATATTATCATCGACATAACGCTCTCCGTACTCCCTTTCGAATTCCTCGTCGGTTAGAAACGACGCCATACTGTGAAGAATTCAAAATAAAGCTTCGTCGAATAACAATTAAGAATTTAAACCTACACAAGCCATAAGCCAGCGGAGGGATATTGAATTAAACATGTCAACAAATAACAAGAACCAACTCTCCCAACCCAACAGATTGAGTGCTGGTGGTTTGATCTTACCTAATCGGTTTGTCGTCAATCCTCATCAAGGAGCTGGAGAATTGGTAGCATTTCGTTACGCTGGAGGCACAACTCCCCAACACTTAGTGTTCCCAGTAGGATCTTCTAAGATCAATTGGTTGACTCTACTCAGGGGTTCCATTCGTTTTGGACAGGCTCTAACTCGATCGAAAAATTTACCCAACGGTCCATTAGACCCTAGTATTCGATTGGACGCTCTAGAACTGAAACGTCTTCGTTTCTGGCGAAGTTTCGATTTTATCAGCGAATGTTGCAGATCGTCGGGAATGATTCGTTACGAACCTTTTGCTATTGGTTGCGGTCTGTACGACCGGGAAGCTTTAAACCTGCATCCTAAAAGTGTTCACGAACGTAGTATCTTGTACTTGGTGATCATTTTCGCGTAACAACACGCTATTAAGTGACATGGTCCACACCCGGGATTTATGGCTCCTACCTGACGCTGTGTATCAGAATCGAAACGACATTATCCGTCGGGTACTGGAAGCAGAAGAGAAGAGCGCTGCTTTGGATTGGGAAGACGCATTACAGCACAACCGAACGAGATTTGAAGGAGACGAATTGGACGCCTCGTCGATTATTGAATCGTCCGTGTTAAATTATCGGAGAGAGGAGTCGGTAGGTTAAGAAAGAACCGACTGATAGAATTCGCCAATAACGTTCTCACTAAAGAACAGAGAGACAGTCTCTGTGCAACTTTAGTACATCCCAACGAAGGAACATCTCAATCTTTCATTGACGCCTTAATCATTTCTCCCTGTAGAACTGGAGTGTATGAAATGTTGCATTCGTTATTAAAGATTATTAATTTTAGCATTTTGAACACGATTGGTTATGATGCTCATCGCATCATGATGTTCAAAATATTCGTACCGGCTTTACTGGCCGTATTCCTAAGTAACGGGGGTTTAGGAGACGTGTTCGAGAACGGTGCTTTTCAACTCAAGTTGTTTCACGACCAATCTGGAAAGACGACCATTGGCAGCATTTGAACGCAGCGCCATGCGCGCTGATGCAAACAGGCAATCCAAGAACTATGCCAAGTACGATTCAGCTACGTTAAACGGTGAGTTGACAGAGTCATCCGCTGATCTCCCGCTGGCTATTAACATTGGAGTGAGTCTAAAGAAATGTGAATACGAAAAAAAGATTTTGAACATGGTTAATGACAACATCATTAATAGCATTGAGTAAAGAAAAAGTGGCATTACAACAAAGACGAGCTAGGAGAATATTGAAACGCAGAAAGTTGTCATCTGACACCGACTCAAAATGTTACCACTCTAAAAAGACCCGAACGAACGTTAGTAACGAATTAGTGGAAATCGAAGATGAGATGGACGAAGAAGAGTATAATGAAGATTGTACTAATGCAGAAGATATAGAAGAGGAAGATCAACCAGATTGCTGTAGTAGTAGAGATGTCGAGGAGGGATGGATATCTGAGAGGAAGAGATGTTCGGATCCATCAAAGATTTGTGGTTGTGTAATAGTGGTATTCATCCTATCGATCAAGCCGAACTCTTTAAAAATTAACTTTCAGAAATTATAACAAGTTATGGTTGCTCATGTTTGCAAGGGCTATTGAAGTATTTCGAAAATGGTGTGTTCTGACACCTTCTTCTGTTGATCAGTCCTTCTTTTCTGTTAAGTTTAATCATACTGTGTCACAGATTCACGACTACAATGCTCCAACTATGGTTCACCATGCTAAATTTGTTTCTTCGGGTTACAATTAATATTGAAAATATTATCATAGTTCAACACGGTTTCTTCGGGAATGTAGTCACCCAACATAGAGTCGTAAACAATCTTCGATGCATTGTATACTTCAGGTTTGTAACTTTCCAAAGCTGCTGCATCCGATGTATTAAAAAACTGCACAAATTCAAATTGCATTCCAAGATAAAATTGGAGAGTTAATCTGCAAACGTTAGCCTTTACCATTGAAAAGACACTAGGACAGAGCAACAACACATCGATATTCCATCCCTTCGATTTTAAAAAGTTCTTATACAGAATGTAAAACAAATACAGAGTCGAAAAGGTTGCATTCTCGTTAGTGTGGAAACTCTTATTTAAATTTAATTTGATTTGAGATAAATAATCATACATCAATATTGCATTAGTGGTAAATTTTTTGTAGTATCCTTTCCAAAGAAGAGATCGAGTACATTGTTTGGTTCAAGCGTTTCTAACCGATACATCGGATTGGTGATAATTTCATCACCAAGAGAGATTTGGGTGTCTTCAGATATCCAGATAGAGGATGGATCTGATGGACCATAAGCAGGCCCGAGCTCAGAACTATAAGACTCATTGATGACACCAGCTGTTGAGTACTGTACAGATTGGGCAATTAAAATACACGAGAAGGTGCCTGCCGATCCAGTGCTATAGTGTAGAGAATATTCACACGATTCCTGAGTATTGAGTACAGCCGACGTGTACTGATTACTATTACCTTCCACAGTCAAATACATGAACTTGTAAGCTGGTGTGTCAACGACTGTCGGACACAGAGGTACACCCGCCTGCTGATCCTCGAGATAATCAGATTGCACTAGCAATGTAATGAAAAGTATAGCATTGGTGGAGTTAATAGTGATTAACTTATAAACTCCACCACCTAGTGACTGCACACGCACGTCCAATCGAGCAGTATTTTTTATCATACATTGACAAGTCATCTTCTAATCTTCTCATACTGATAGGTATGTTTCCATGATGGTCAGTTGCTACTACGTTAGTTAATTCCTTCGACCAAGCTAGACACACTTTACCATATCGGTTAGGATAATAATTGCTTTCTAGACCTTTTGGTCCACGAAAACCGATTTCACCTTGAGGACCTGTAAAACCCATCACTCCCTGAGACCCTTGTGGTCCATTCAAACCCCGTTCTCCTGGGTCTCCTTAAGACCTTGTGGACCTTGTGGACCTTGGCCGGTCATTACTTGCAAGGAACGTTCAGCCCTCCCACCCTCAAAGAGGAAACGGGTAAGACACTCGGCTACCCTTGCACTGGCGCCTTGTCCCAATACATGACGTTGATGGTACCAAAACCCACTGGCGTCCAATCGCACTCGCACGTAACCCGCGAAGAAATCTTAGGCTATGTCGAATTAGTTTTGCAAAATAAACACAACCTCATCGATTACTTTTCGTCTCTAGGAAAACAAGAGACGTGCAACTGTACTTGTGATGTGTTCTGTCCTGTCTTGCACGCCAACGGCAGAGACGGACCTGTCGCAGCTGTACCCAGTCGCGGAAATAGACACAGTCAATTTCTGCTCATGTCCACTCTACCTAAGAATGATCTCAGTTTGACATACACTCTCTTGAAGTTACAGGCTGGTGACTTACATGTTATGAACAGCATTGGGCGTACCGACCGTCAAGGGTCTCGGATCAACCTCGATCATCTCAACATCAACACGGGCTGGGACCTCAACACGAAGGTTCCGTTCACGGCTAATGTGTGGTCCGCCAAAAGCAGTAACGTGGCATTCACTCCTTATTCGTGTCGACTTCTCAACAGACCTGCTAATTATCTCAACGACGAGAAATTATGGAAGCCCACGAGATTCAATTGGTCCGCAAAGACCATGGGTGCACACAACGGGCACGCTGCAGACATACCTCCTAAATCAGTCTATAACAAAAATAGCATCAATGATATTTACAATCCATCTCTAGGAGACAATCTTGTCGACCAGATTCACAATAAGGCGGTTATGGATGGTCAAGACGGTTCGGTTTCTCGTCGACTAATCGATATGATGGAGAACGCAACAGGCACGTCTCCTTCGACTCTGAACGTTGGGATGTTCAATCCACACGTCGAAGGCAGTAGAGACGTGATTTCCTGCTTTGCCACATCCATATTCACTCATAGACTCTCCACTTACACCGTCCCTCAAAAAGAAGGGTTGGGAAGTGTTCCAGATTCACCCCTATGAACATTCCTGTAGAACCACTCAAAAATCCAACCATCGACTTGAAATCCGGACGAGTTTCATGGTCAATTCCATCTAGCAGTCATTCTCACATAATTTGTAAGCCGCAGCCGCAGATACCCTCACACTCACATGTCTACGAATTGCCCCGTCACCCACCCCCACCTGTTTTATTCAACAATGTAACCCTTGAAGAAGAGGATGAGGAGAATAAAGAGGAGGATCATTACATGTCCATGAATAATTACATTAGCAGTTCTGCACCCAATGCTTCATCATCATGCATTACACCACCGCCTCTTCCTGAACGCAATATGACCATGTAAAGAGTGGAGGCGATTCATGTGTAACCACAATTCAAACCCAAACCAAAACATAGTTCAAAATGAAACAAAGCCAAAGCATAGTTTAAATAATATTAAGAGATAGATATAGATTTTTTATTATTATAAATTAAATACACAATTTGTTAATGAATTTTTTTTTACCCTTCAATATCTGAAGCTTCGGAAGACTAAAACACACATTCACTTTGATCCCTTAAGGCGAATGTGTGTTTTTGAGTTATGATGCATCCAATTCTTAATTGGAGTGTGAACAGAATCTGAAGCTTCGGAAGACTAAAACACATTCACTTTGATCCCTTAAGGCGAATGTGTGTTTTTCAGTTATAATGCATCCAATTCTTAATTGGAGTGTGAACAGAATCTGAAGCTCCGGAAGACTAAAACACACATTCACTTTGATCCCTTAAGGCGAATGTGTGTTTTTCTGCTATGTTGCATCCAATTCTTAATTGGAGTGTGAACAGAATCTGAAGCTCCGGAAGACTAAAACACACATTCACTTTGATCCCTTATGGCGAATGTGTGTTTTTCTGCTATGTTGCATCCAATTCTTAATTGGAGTGTTAACAGAATCTGAAGCTCCAGAAGACTAAAACACACATTCACTTCGGTTAAGGTTAGATGACATTTGAATGTTGTCTAAAATCTATCGAAGTGAATGTGTTTTAGTATTACTGAGCGTCTGATTATGTGATATACTGTAACTGGTGTCTTCCCCATGGGACTTTTCTTTTTGTCTTTCTTTGCGTCCCATTTAATGCAACTGAATGTCATCTAAACTCTATCGAAGTGAATGTGTGTTTTTGTTTTTCGAAGCGTCCAATTCTTATACATTTATCAAGGTGAATGTGTATATTTGTATGACGCATCTTAATAAACTTATATTCACATGTAGAGTAAATATTTAACTTTGAGAATACCAACTCTGAAAATATCAGAAGCAAAAAGGTTGGGTCCAATATTTTACATCTCCATGCAAGACAACTTCAATGGCTTATGCTTTAATTTAACAATATGTGAATGAGGGATACACTAACTTCAGAATATAAACTTTGCATGGGTATATGTACATCGATAGTACAAAGTGGGGTCCAAATCTTCATGGGGGTGCATACAGATTATAAACTTAATTGAGATGAATGTGTGTCTGCACTACGGAGCGTCCAATTTCTATCTTTGTCGCGACAAACTACCTAAATTCGAGAATATAACTTTACAGATTCCTACTTTCTCCCTCTCTAATAATTTATATACCTTCCCCTCAGAAAAACTCAATTTTTAGATTAACGCTTAGGAGACGAAATCGTCAAATATCGGACCCCACTCTAGCTAGTGTTGATCATGAACAGATTCTGACTCTATCGGTGAATGTGTGTCGAGGGTGATAATCACCTGCAAAAAACGAGGGTGTTAATTCCACATATGGAAATGACGGGTGTTAATTGCACATATCATATAGTAGTGACGTAACAATACTGTGACGTAGTCTCTAAATTATCTGCAAAAATAGTAGTGATGTAACAATACTGTGACGTAGTCTAGCAATAACACGAGGGTGATAATCACCTGTAACAATACTGTGACGTAGTCACGAGGGTGATAATCACCTGCAAAAATAGTAGTGACGTAACAATACTGTGACGTAGTCTAACAATAACACGAGGGTGATAATCACCTGTAAAAAAACACGAGGGTGATAATTGCACATGTAGTAGTGACGTAACAATACTGTGACGTAGTCTAGCAATAACACGAGGGTGATAATCACCTGTAACAATACTGTGACGTAGTCACGAGGGTGATAATCACCTGCAAAAATAGTAGTGACGTAACAATACTGTGACGTAGTCTAACAATAACACGAGGGTGATAATCACCTGTAACAATACTGTGACGTAGTCTAGCAATAACACGAGGGTGATAATCACCTGTAACAATACTGTGACGTAGTCTAACAATAACACGAGGGTGATAATCACCTGTAACAATACTGTGACGTAGTCTAACAATAACACGAGGGTGATAATCACCTGTAACAATACTGTGACGTAGTCTAGCAATAACACGAGGGTGATAATCACCTGTAACAATAATGTGACGTAGTCACGAGGGTGATAAACACCTTCAAAAATAGTAGTGACGTAACAATACTGTGACGTAGTCTAACAATAACACGAGGGTGATAATCACCTGTAACAATACTGTGACGTAGTCACGAGGGTGATAATCACCTGCAAAAATAGTAGTGACGTAACAATACTGTGACGTAGTCTAACAATAACACGAGGGTGATAATCACCTGTAAAAACACGAGGGTGATAATTGCACATGTAGTATTGACGTAACAATACTGTGACGTAGTCTATAACAATAACGAGGGTGATAATCACCTGCAAAAATAGTAGTGACGTAACAATACTGTGACGTAGTCACAAGGGTGATAATCACCTGCAAAACACGAGGGTATAAATTGCACTAACAATCAATACTGTGACGTATTCTCTAACACGAGGGTGATAATCGCACACATGTAGTGACGTAAGCAATACCTCCTATCGATACATACTGTGACGTAGTCGTAGTTTGGCATATCACGCACTTGTTAATGACGTAAGCGTGGTTATCCAATTTTGGCATGTAATAAAGGTATGCCAAATCAAGCTAAATTTGGACATTGTTGGATTCGGCACGATTGATTGAGATGACGTAAATCGTAAGGAGTGTTATGCTCATGCTAAAAATGGCAGGAAGCATTGCGTGATTTTTAGTCTTGTTGTTATTTTTCCGATCAATTGATAATAAGGGATGGTTGTTAACACATGCCAAATTTGGATATTGTTGTTGACAAGGTTAATAATGACACCAATGACGTAAGCAATAGCGCTGATTGCACATAACACTTACCTCGAAGTCCGCATGACCTTTGGTGACGTAAGCTGCCAGGGGCGTTGACCACACCTACTTACAAGTCCGCATGACCTTTGGTGACGTAAGCTGCCAGGGGCGTTGACCACACCTACTTACAAGTCCGCATGACCTTTGGTGACGTAAGCTGCCAGGGGCGTTGACCACACTTATTTACAATTCCGCATGACCTTTGGTGACGTAAGCTGCCAGGGGCGTTGACCACACTTACTTACAAGTCCGCATGACCTTTGGTGACGTAAGCTGCCAGGGGCGTTGACCACACTTACTTACAAGTCCGCATGACCTTTGGTGACGTAAGCTGCCAGGGGCGTTGACCACACTTACTTACTATAAACACGTCATTATTGCGTGTTGATTGCCAATTTTTTTTTTGCATGTCTTTGGCACTGTTTTTTTTTTTTTGCCATGTTTTGTTTGTATCGACTCGTATTTGGGAAAATCAGTAGCCATGTGTACTAACATTGGTTTATTGATTAAACATTATAAACACCGATATTTACAAGACATGAATTTCCTATAAACAATACACAATCAGCAACACCTATTTAGCACTTATAAGTGCAGTTCTCATACAGATTGATCTTCAATTTATGCGACTGGTTAGTCAACGATGACATCATTTCCATGGGCTGTGATTCATTCATGAAGCCTGGTGACACAATGTGGATATACCCATCGTCGTTCCACATCGTTAATCTCTCACCATCGATGGCCACATTTGGCAACACTATCCTGGTTCTCTTGGCATCAGGCAAGTCGTCAGTATCCTCATTATGACGCTTGGTATTCGCCTTCTTATTACCAGGAACTGCAACCAATTTGCGGGTGATGAGGACACTCGTCTTAACACGCCATAGCTGATTTTCAGTCGTCTCCTCTTCAACGAAGGGAACAAGCTCATTACCGATTGGAATCGACTCCTCCTCCTTCACTGGAACCGACTCCTCCTCTGGAACTGGAACCGACTCCTCCTCTGAAACTGGAACCATCTCCTCCTCTGGAACTGGAACCGACTTCTCCTCTGGAACATCCTCCTCCTCCTCCTCCTCTTCACCAGGTGCGTAGACTGGAATGTCCACCTCATTATCCTCCTCCTCCTCCTCCTCCTCCTCGTTGTTGTTGTCGTCTTCTTCGTCATCCTGTTCCTCCTCTTCCTCTTCGTTATCGTCATCCTCTTCCTCTTCGTTATCGTCCTCGTCGTCGTCATCGTCATCCTCCTCCTCCTCCTCCTCGTTGACTACGTCATCGTCTTCAACCGGACTGAACAAGGTACCCATCCTCATCGACATTTTCACTGATAACGACTGGATCATACCTGTTATCGATGAACTTGAAGACACCAGGTGAAACCTCTTCTTTGAATGCAGCTGCTTTGTTATTGATGACGTGTGAATCCATGATGTTCATGTCATCGTCCAACAGTGCGAATTCCCTTATGACGAAGGGATGGTGTTGTCTGAAGATCAATGTGGTCCTGCCATGTTGCAATTCGCGGTGGGTGAAGGGCTTTGAGCACACCACACAATCATACTTGTGATAGTAGTCCATGTGCGTGGAAATGCAAATCGGTGATTCAAATGACCACAAGCTGATTGGAAGACACGTAGACCTTCCTTGAATGCAGCATCGCAAGTCACGCATGTCATTCTGTCTGTTGACTTGACCTTGTAATTTGGCATGACACGGGTGTGATCAATCAATTTTTGCACCATTGCATTACACTTCATTTTGAGATTAATGCCAAATAATTGATATGACGAACAGCACGATGTCAGTAGTCCGCGCAGCGTTGTCTTCCTCTTTAGTGGCAGCGAGATCTTTGTAAGCACTTCCCAGGTTGTTAGACAGGTGGTTTTCTATGACCTTATCCATAATCCGTGATTGAACCCGAGCGTAATTGGACACGTCACATATAAATGGCTATATGGTTAACGGTAATTAAACACATACTCAAGCGATAACTCTAACTACACCACCGTAACGATGAATGAAACCGTATCCACTGAGGAGTACAACTTGGACAGACGCGAACGCCGCGAAGGTGTAGTGTTCAAGGGCAAAGAACACAGAGATTATGTCCTCTCGTTGCCTAATCATGGATCGTGCTACACCCAACACCCCATCGATGTTGAGGCATACGCTCAGTCGGATCTCGTGAATCGATGCAATATCATTCTCGATGGGATTCAGGTCACGGAAAAGAATAAAGATCAGATAGATCTATTGAGAAAAAACCTGACTCTATTAATGTACAATGAAGTTAATCCTCTCCAAGTCGCGACTGAGTGCAATATCGTCTTGGATAATGTGGAATTCACAACAGAATACGACAAAGAACAGATAGCAAATTTGAGAGACTGTTTCACCGAATTGATATACCAGCCCTGTGGAAACAGCATCTAAAATCACCACCAAGAACCACGTCATTATGAATTTGTTTTAAGGTTCGTGACAGGCATGCGTCTCCGAAGGTTCACAAGGCAGAATGAATACTGTTATCAAATCTGATGATTTATCTTGGACAACTGTCGATAGCGATCCAGAAGACGATGATGAGAGAGTCAGCATCAGTGGTGGTGAACCAATAGCGATCGGCTTAACATTCAAAACAAGTGATAGTAAAATTTGGTCTGAATGTGTGTCTTTGTCTTACGAAGTGTTCAATTCTGATTTTGTAAGTCTAATGTTTGAGTTAAAGTCTTACTGCTACAAATTCAGAATTGGACACTCCGTAAGATAAAAACACACATTCACTTCAATAGAGTTAAGTCGACATTGAGTTGAGTCTGCGTGTCACCTGTAGCGGTTAACATTTAAAAAAAAAAATTCTTAACTTTCTCTCATCTTTATTACGCATGTGAGAGAGTATACGTAACTTTGAATCTCTGGTGTGTGTACTCGCTTGAATGTCGACTAAACTCTATTGAGGTGAATGTGTGTCTTTGTCTTACGGAGTGTGCAATTCTGATTTTGTAAGTCTAATGTTTGAATTAAAGTCTAACTGCTACAAATTCAGAATTGACACCTGTAAGACAAAAACACACATTCACTTCAATAGAGTTAAGTCGACATTTAGTGTGTGCTCGCATTGAGTTGAGTCTGCGTGTCGAAGAGACAACAGCGGCGGTGGCGTCTGTCATTTCATTGGTAGGTGTGTAGTAGTCGTGTTTGTGTGCGTGTGTCTTAGCCTTGTATGTGCGGGTGTGTGTTTGTATCATCAACAAGATTATAAATACTTAACTGCGTCTCTACCTTAACAGGCAACCATCATTCATCATTGGAGAAAGAGATAGTTTGGAGCAAGCTAGTCTTCAAACAGTCTACAATCAAAATGACGACGATTCCACACATCAGCCATGCGGATTATATGGAACGTCTCCACACAAAATACATAGCTTATGTGGGTGCTCATACCCACATCGTGGATCGAGTCAAGTTAATTTTTAACACTGTCAGACATCCACCCACATTCCTCTCTTCTATTCCTTGTCTTCGAAATTTAAGATCGTCGACGAGAAATTTATTTTCCAACAAGTTGAAACACTTCACTAGAAATTTTAGGTTACCTGACGATGTGCAATTATTGTTGTATGTTCTAAGTGTCTTGCATCATGAAATACAGACTGTACATGATGTTAGTCAAGAGCGCGGCAATCAATGTATTGATTTCATGAGAGAATTGGGTTACCGACAAAGACGTTTGCCTTCCATTCTATTGGAAACTTGTCTAAAAGGACACCGATGTAAGGTCGAGTTAATCTAGCATAACGAACACTTCTTCTACTAGCGTTGTAAATGTGAATTCTGTTATCTCCCTCCGAACAACACGGCCCGGCATACTCCGATCCTGGTAAGACCATCATTTCCTTATCGTTGACATTCGTTGAAAACGTACCACACATTACATAACGAGCATTAGTAAAAGTTTTTCTTCTAAAGCCTATTCGTCGAATATGTGTTTGAATCGTCGATAAGATCGCAGGTGTCAGCGTTACGGTTTCACGGGTGCGCATTTCTTTATTCATCGAGACTATGTTTTTCCAATTATAAAATTTAACGATCATTTTTTTTGTTGTCGTAACCATGAGTGTGAATACTATAGTCTTTCGACAAAGAACTGTCACTATCCGTGTTTGCAAAACTCGGTCTGTCTGCGAACCCTACCTTAGTCCAAGTATTGAACCGATCATCTTTATTGACGAGAACCTGTAATATATCATTTTGGCAATCTCTGAACAAGTTACGAGAGCACGTTATCCAGATAAAGAAAGGGTTCCCGTAAACATTCCGCCTTGACGTATGTGTTAACACATCCATATGTGAATCAATGGCTAGTTGTTTAATGCTCGACTCGGCCAACACGACACTGATGATAAAAACAGCCAATACCTGTTCCATCGCCAATGACAAAACCCCCTCTATAATTGTTCACTCGTATCTCTTCACGAATTCTCGAGTCATATGTTGCGTTTAACAGAGTTTCAACACTCAAAGAAGGACTCCAACAAGCATGTTTGTAGTATTGAATTAAAGCTAATCGTACGGCGTGTACTTGTACTTGGTTAATCGAAAAGGTCGTGGTAAACTCTTAGGGTACAGGTTACATGCCACTTCTTGACACAAGCGCACCGATGTTAAAGCTTCGCTTTGATAAATTTTAAACGATGGGGTTGGAAACTTAATACAATTTGTTTCACCGTCGTCATCAAATAACTTTGATAATAATATTTTGTCTTTGGATTCATTTCTATATTTTTCTAACTCACATGTTTTAAAATAAAAATCAGGCACTACTAAAGTTAAAGTTTATTAAATAGAGAAAGAAAAGTTTACATGTAGACTGGAACCCTCGTTCGCCATGGTATAGATATTCAACTGCAACCAACTGCTGTCAACTGTAATTGAATAAAATTATATTAGTTATGGTCGTTGCTGGCAACCACTTCCCTTCTCCT
This sequence comes from Eriocheir sinensis, assembly GCF_024679095.1. Lineage (NCBI taxonomy): Eukaryota > Metazoa > Arthropoda > Malacostraca > Decapoda > Varunidae > Eriocheir > Eriocheir sinensis. Next base: position 590,511 of record NW_026111106.1, on the reverse strand, counting down.
CCTCTTGTAGTGATATGGGGGGGGTTCTTCTGGGCTCTGGACCACATCTCTACACTTCCATTTAGAACTCGAGGAAGGAAGGAAGTGTAACCGTTCCCGAACTCTAGAAATGAATAACGAAAATATATTACAGACGGTATTAAAAAACTACACGAGTATTTCGAAATATCCAATAAAAATATATTGGAACGAACTCTTCGTTGCTGGGTGGACGCACACCACCCATCACATGAACTCTATTGTTGAATACAGGTATGGAGTCGAACGAAGGTGCGACCTGGTACGTCGTGTGGAGGTTCTCGAGGTGCAACGCTAGCACCATACGGAACTCGGACAAAATATCATCCAACGCGATGGACATGAAACGTATACTCGATCGCAAGGCGTGAGACAGCTTCAATGCAAAATCCCAATGAACGGGTTTGTTCATCTGAATTTCGTCTATTGACTGCATTTCGAGTTTGGAGAGACTCGTGTCTGCAAACTGATCGTGTTCTAGTGTGCGTTCGAACTGTTGCAGATGTGCCTGGTAGACACTCTTGACATACAGGCAACTTTTCTTCAAACCATCTTCAACTCCTTGTTTCAATTCATCTATCAAGAATAAGACTAATTGTTGTTCGTTCGAGAAAACTAATTGTTGTTCGTTAGACATCGTAACGGACAGGATGACACTCTGTATTTGTTTAATATAAAAAATAAGGTGAAAAAATAAGGTCTTTGATATCGCGGTATAGAACATAAATCACAATTTGTGAAATTAAAAATATCAAAACGTATTCAATCTAGACACAGATAAGAAAGACTGGGGTTAAATATTTCAAATTTAGTATTAAAACAGACTGGCTTGATCCAATATTTCAAATTTAGGACTGGGGTCCAATATTGTATTGTTGTTGTTGTTAGTGTTATCCTTTTGTCTTTATAACAGAAAGACTGGGGTCCAATATTGTATCGTTACTAAGTATGTGCCATGTGTCACAATCCCCATGCAGCAGGAACAGCGGGTAGCGTCCAATTCTGATTCTGGTATATCCGAAACGGACACATCGACATTGGATCTTGAGTATTTTCTTTTCTTAGATGAAAATGGTAGCTTAGGATAATTCAACCTTTTGCCTATACAACAGAAAGACTGGGGTCCAATATTGTATCGTTGCTAGGTACTGTGTGCCATATAGCGTCCAATTCTGACTTTGGCTTGCACTTTGAATCTTCTTTCTCATTTAACTTTTCTTAGATGAAAATAGCTATATTTCTTTGGTTTTGAAGTGTTTAAAAATTCGATACTTCAAAAAATTTATCAAATTCACACTGCTCAAAAAATAAAGTTCAGGTTAAATAAATTATAAATATAATGTATCTGATTCGGATGTGTAGAATCGGACGCTCAGTAAGGCAAAGACATATATTCACCTCAATGAAGTTTAGACGACATTCAGACATCAGAATTGGACGCAATATAGTACAAAGTCACACATTCACCTCAATGGAGTTGAGACGACATTCAATGAAACTCTAAACTCTGTTAAGGTGAATGTGTGTGTTTGACTTATTGAGCGTCCGATTCTGATGTCTATTAAAGTTAGAATTGGACGCTACATAGTACAAAGTCGCACATTCACCTGAATGGAGTTGAGACGACATTCAATGAGACTCTAAACTCTGTTAAGGTGAATGTGTGTGTTTGACTTACTGAGCGTTCGATTCTGATATCTATCAAAGTTAGAATTGGACGCTACATAGTACAAAGTCACACATTCACCTCAATGGAGTTGAGACGACATTCAATGAGAATCTAAACTCTGTTAAGGTGAATTTTTTTTTTTTTTTTTTTACAGCAAAGGAGACAGCTCAAGGGCACAAAAAAGTAAACATTAATAAAAAAAAAAGCCCGCTACTCGCTGCTCCTAAAAAGAATCCAAAGAGGTGGCCGAAAGATAAGTCAGTTTCGGGAGGAGAGGTGTCCTGATACCCTCCTCTTGAAAGAGTTCAAGTCGTAGGCAGGAGGAAATACAGATGAAGGAAGATTGTTCCAGAGTTTACCAGCGTGAGGGATGAAAGAGTGAAGATGCTGGTTAACTCTTGCATAAGGGGTTTGGACAGTATAGGGATGAGCATGAGTAGAAAGTCGAGTGCAGATGGGCCGCGGGAGGGGGGGACGCATGCAGTTAGCAAGTTCAGAAGAGCAGTCAGCGTGGAAATATCGATAGAAGATAGAAAGAGAGGCAACATTGCGGCGGAATTTAAGAGGTAGAAGACTATCAGTATGAGGAGGAGAGCTGATGAGACGAAGAGCCTTTGCCTCCACTCTGTCCAGAAGAGCTGTGTGAGTGGAGCCCCCCCACACATGAGATGCATACTCCATACGAGGGCGGACAAGGGCCCTGTATATGGACAGCAACTGTGCAGGGGAGAAGAACTGGCGGAGACGGTACAGAACGCCCAGCCTCGAGGAAGCTGATTTAGTAAGAGATGAGATATGAAGTTTCCAGTTGAGATTTTGAGTTAAGGATAGACCGAGGATGTTTAGTGTTGAGGAAGGTGATAGCTGGGTGTTGTCAAAGAATAGGGGATAGTTGTTTGGAAGATTGTGTCGAGTGGATAGGTGGAGAAACTGTGTTTTTGAGGCGTTGAAGGACACCAGGTTCTTCTTGCCCCAATCGGAAATAATAGTAAGGTCTGAGGCTAAGCGTTCTGCAGCCTCCAGCCTTGAGTCGTTAAGTTCCTGAAGGGTGGGTCTTCTATTAAAAGAAGTTGAATAATGCAGAGTGGAATCATCGGCGTAGGAATGGATAGGACAGTTCGTTTTGGAAAGAAGATCATCAATGAACAACAGAAAAAGAGTGGTAGATATGACAGAAAACTGTGGGACACCACTGTTAATAGATTTAGGTGAAGAACAGTGACCGTCTACCACGGCAGAAATAGAACGGTCAGAAAGGAAACTGGAGATAAAGGTACAGAGAGAAGGATAGAAACCGTAGGAGGGTAGTTTAGAAAGCAAAGATTTGTGCCAGACCCTATCAAAAGCTTTTGATATGTCCAGCGCAATAGCAAAAGTTTCACCGAAACGGCTAAGAGAGGATGACCAAGAGTCAGTTAAGAAGGCTAGGAGATCACCAGTAGAACGCCCCTTGCGGAACCCATACTGGCGATCAGATAGAAGGTCAGAAGTGGAAAGGTGCTTTTGAATCTTACGGTTAAGGATTGATTCAAAAGCTTTAGATAGACAAGAAAGTAAAGCAATAGGACGGTAGTTTGAGGGATTGGAGCGGTCACCCTTCTTAGGTACAGGCTGTGTGAAGGCATACTTCCAGCAAGAAGGAAAGGTAGATGTTGACAGGCAGAGGCGAAAGTGTTTGACCAGGCAGGGTGACAGCACGGAGGCACAGTTTTTAAGGACAATAGGAGGCACTCCATCAGGTCCATAAGCCTTCTGAGGATTGAGGCCAGAGGGCATAGAAAACATCATTTTGAAGAATCTTTATAACAGGCATAAAGGAGTCAGAGGGGGGATGAGTAGGAGGAATATGCCCAGAATCGTCCAGAGTGGAGTTTTTAGAAAAGGTTTGAGAGAAGAGTTCAGCCTTAGAGATGGATGAGACGGCAGTGTTGCCGTCAGGACTGAGGAGTGGAGGGAAAGATGAAGAAGTGAAGTTGGAGGAGATGTTTTTGGCTAGATGCCAGAAGTCACGGGAAGAGTTAGAGAAAGCAAGGTTTTGACATTTTCTATTAATGAAAGAATTTTTGGTTAGTCGGAGAATAGATTTGGCACGATTTCGGGCAGAAATGTAAAGTTCATAATTAGCATTAGTTTGAAGGCTCTGGTATCTTTTGTGAGCTACCTCTCTATCATTGACAGCACGAGAACAAGCGTGATTAAACCAAGGCTTTTTAGCGTGAGGAGTAGAGAAAGAACGAGGAATGTATGCCTCCATTCCAGAGACAATCACCTCTGTGATGCGCTGAGCACACACAGAGGGGTCTCTATCCTGGAAGCAATAATCATTCCACGGGAAATCGGAAAAGTACATCCTCAGGTCGTCCCACCGAGCTGAAGCAAAATGCCAGAAGCATCGCCTCTTCGGTGGGTCCAGAGGATGTACAGGAGCGATAGGACAGGATGCAGAAATAAGATTGTGATCGGAGGAGCCCAACGGAGAGAACAGTTTGACAGAATAAGCAGAAGGGTTTGAGGTAAGGAAGAGGTCTAGAATGTTGGGCCGATCTCCAAGACGGTCAGGAATACGTGTAGGGTGCTGGACCAACTGCTCTAGGTCGTTGAGGATAGCAAAGTTGTAGGCTTGTTCACCAGGATGGTCAGTGAAAGAGGATGAAAGACAAAGCTGGTGGTGAACATTGAAATCTCCTAGGATGGAGATTTCAGCGAAGAGAGAGTGGGTCAAGATGTGCTCCACTTTAGAATTCAAATAGTCAAAGAATTTTACATAGTTGGTAGAGTTAGGTGAGAGATAAACAGCACAGATGTATTTAGTAATAGAATGACAGTGAAGTCTTAACCAGATGGTGGAAAATTCAGAAGAGTCAAGGTCGTGGGCACGAGAGCAAGTGATGTCGTTGCGCACGTAGGCGCAACATCCAGCTTTGGATTGAAATTTAGGATAGAGATAGTAGGAGGGAACAGAGTAGAGATTGCTGTCAGTAGCCTCAGAAACCTGTGTTTCGGTAAGGAAGAGAAGGTGAGGTTTAGAGGAGGAGATGATGCTCCACAGAATGAAAATTAGAGCGAAGACCGCGAATGTTGCAGAAATTGAGAAGAAAGAGGTTCGAGGAGTTATCAAGACACCTCTCGGGTCGGCAGCCAGAAGGGGAGTCCTCCCTGGGGGAATTTGTGGTCCCCCCCCCAGGCGGGGACTCCGAGGCATTGCTTAATTGAGCCATTTTGAATTTTGAATTTTGGAAAAAGGTGTATATGTTATGTGAATGTAGTGTGGTGTGGATAAAGAGAGGATCTGTCTTTAGAGAGCATGCTGAACTACTCTCCGGTGTTGGTGAGACAATAGGGAAACGGTTAGTGAGGACATGGGAAGGGTCTTTGGAGGGCTTCAGCTCCCTTCTCACCTCCCATATATACCTCACCGGGAGTGGCTTGCGCCCGTTCGGTAGGTGTCTTCCTACCTACTCCAGTGTGTGTGTTTGACTTACTGAGCGTCCGATTCTGATGTCTATCAAAGTTAGAATTGGACGCTACATAGTACAAAGTCACACATTCACCTCAATGGAGTTGAGACGACACTCAATGAGAATCTAAACTCTGTTAAGGTGAATGTGTGTGTTTGACTTACTGAGCGTCCGATTCTGATGTCTATCAAAGATAGAATTGGACGCTACATAGTACAAAGTCACACATTCACCTCAATGGAGTTGAGACGACATTCTAAACTCTGTTAAGGTGAATGTGTGTATTTGACTTACTGAGCGTCCGATTCTGATATCTATCAAAGTTAGAATTGGACGCTACATAGTACAAAGTCACACATTCACCTCAATGGAGTTGAGACGACATTCTAAACTCTGTTAAGGTGAATGTGTGTATTTGACTTACTGAGCGTCCAATTCTGATGTCTATCAAAGTTAGAATTGGACGCTACATAGTACAAAGCCACACATTCACCTCAATGGAGTTGAGACGACATTCAATGAGAATCTAAAGTCCATTAAGGTGAATGTGTGTTTGTCTGTTGTGATGCATCCAATTCTTAATACGAGTGTTAACAGAATCGGAAGCTCTGGAAGACTAAAACACACATTCACCTCGGTTAAGGTTAGATGACATTTGAATGTCGTCTAAACTCCATTAAGGTGAATGTGTGTTTGTCTGTTGTGATGCTTCCAATTCTTAATACGAGTGTTAACAGAATCGGAAGCTCTGAAGATTAAAACACATTCACCTCGGTTAAGGTTAGATGACATTTGAATGTCGTCTAAAGTCCATTAAGGTGAATGTGTGTTTGTCTGTTGTGATGCATCCAATTCTTAAAACGAGTATAAACAGAATCGGAAGCTCTGGAAGACTAAATCTCGGTTAAGGTTATATGACATTTGAATGTCGTCTAAACTCCATTAAGGTGAATGTGTGTTTGTCTGTTGTGATGCATCCAATTCTTAATTTGAGTGTTAAGCAACTATTACATACTATGTAACAGTATTGTCAAAATCGGAAGCTCCGGAAGACTAAAACACACATTCACTTCGATTCCTTAAGGCTAATGTGTGTTTTTCTGTTGTGATGCATCCAATTCTTAATTGGAGTGTTAACAGAATCAGAAGCTCCGAAAGATTAATACACACATTCACCTCGATCGAGGTTAGATGACATTTGCACTCTTGTACTTTGTGAGTCCTGCTGAATGTTATTTAAGTTTTTGTCTTGTGAACTTACACTATCGTCTTAACTCTATTGAGGTGAATGTGTGTTTTATCTTAGGAAGCTTACAATGTATAACTCAATCAGTGTTACTCATTTCGGGTGTTTAAAACCAAAGCTAAGTCTACATTTTTATTGTTAACCTTTTTTTTTAAATGTACAAAATAATGTCTTACTCTTTCAAGTGCACTTGGTTATACATGACTTCCATTAATAACCAAATGTAATAAGAAAGTCACCAAGTTAGATTTAACAGCAGCAAGCATAGTGTCGAGTGTGTCTGCATCCTTGCAACGAATTCCGATTTTCTGCACTGTCAATGTAGCGCTAGTTATATCAGACGTCGTCTCGTTGATTGCTTTCCGGTCAAACGACGGAATGGTTACGGTGTGTGTCGTTACTTGCTTGTGATTTGTGTGAGTCGTTTTAAATGTGGATGTCGGACCTGTGTGAAGCACGACATGATGTGCTGACAAGTGTTCAGCGTCCTTGTCCGCTGCAACCACAAAAGCCGACACGTCACTAACGTTTGAATCGTCTCTCGAGAAACCGTAACACACGTTGGTGCTACCTATGCCGAAGACAAAATTTAATTTAATCGTTGGACAACCTTGTTTTTTCATCCTGGATAAGATTTGATTTTCAACATCACTAGCTCCAAGCAGATGAGAGTATTATTATAGACACTAGATATCGAGAAATGTGTGTATACAACATGGTGATGTTAAAACATTGTATAGCTGTTGAGGATCAACATCTTTATGATGGATTGTGGTCTTTAGAAAACACCTGTGATTTAGCATGTGTTGATAAGAGATACTACGTCACCATTAGTAGTACGGTGTGGGTGTGTGTGGTGGGTGTGGGTGTGTGGCCCTGCTAAACTGGGTCCAGATTTACCTGATATATTTGCATTTTATATACATTGTTGAAATTATTGCGGAACTAAACCGGGGTGTGTGTGGGGGTGTGGGTGGGTGGGTGGTCGTGGCGGCGGCGGCGGCTTAGTAGTAGTAGTAGTAGGAGGCTTAAGGCGGGTGTGAGTGAGTGAGTCACCACCTAAACCACCACCACCACCTAACCTAACCTAAACCACCACCACCACCTAAACCACCACCTACACAGCTGTCACAACCACCCTCTCCCCATTCTCGTGGCAAAATTAATTTCGGACGGATTACGAATCACTATATGTCATGACCCCCCTGCAGATCTGGACCCCACTTGGAAAACAAGAGGGAGGGGTGGGTGGGTGGTAGGGTGGCTCAAACTAGGAGGAGGAGGAGGGAGGGAGGCTACAGATTAGCAGCAGTGGGGTGGGGTGTTGTGGACAAGTTAAAGAACTACGATTATAATATCCGTCTGCGTTATTTTCACTTCAGTTGTCTACCATGTTAGAATTTAGAATCAACCCTTCTAGAACTTGGAAATGAAAGTATCAGACAAATTTGTAATTCTCCTTATGTTACAATTCTTCATGTGTCTACTAATAAGAAGAGGACCAGTCTTGTTGATTTCCATCAGTTTGTTAAGGTTAATTTACCTGCCTCCTTAAAATTATATTTTTCTGTCAGCACTAGAAATCATATTTTTAGTTTCATTAATAAAAGTTTTATCATTTCTTCGAATGTGTTCCATTGTGACATATTTCCATCCAATAGGGTTTTTTTTTTTTTTTTTTTTTTTTTACATTGCAGCCTATTGCGCCGGTAGGCTTCTTCCTGGTGGATCCTGATGGTCGGTCCAAGGCTTCTTTCCGGTAGGTCCTGATGGTCGGCCCAGCCCGTTCTGGCGCAGGCGAGTGTTTATAGTGGCGCCATCTTGCATTGGCTCATGCTGCCCTCCCAGAGCTAATCTTTGATCCTAGAATCTAGAGTCCGAGTTGATAGGTGGTCTTCTGGACAGCATGTGGGTAGTTTTAAGCCACTCGGCGGCGGCTGAAAAATCCCAGCTTGGTGGCACCGTGCGGGGATTGAACTCGCGTCCTCCTGAACACGAGGCCGTTACTTTGACGACTCAGTCACCGCCTCCTGTGTTAGGTAAGAACGGAATAAATGAAGTTTTATTTGGATGTAATTGTGATAACGGGATACAAGGATAATAAAAAAGGAAGGAATATTGGGTATATATACAAAAAATTAAATCAATGATTTTATTATTCTATAAAATAGGGATGGGGGTTCACTTTGTACACTCTTGATGAGTTTCATCCAAGGTGGAAAGTAGTAAATGCCCATTTTATTAGGTATCTTCATCTTAATAAATCTAAAACCTAAAAATTCGGTGGTTATATTTGTACTCATGTTTTCTAATAGAAAACATGTCCACAACAACACCAAGAACAAGTCATCTAACAACATTCATCCATTTTTTAATTTAAAATTCGATAAATTAGAATTGTCTAAGTCAGTTCGTCGAAATAATTTTTTGAAGAATTACATTCAGGTTGTAAGGGATTTTAAATTGGGTATTCTACCTGCTGACATATCCAGAGAAATATAAATCGTTTCTTTGAATGACTCGAATGTAGCTTGCGTCGTGACACCATTAGGTCTTCATGTCGCATTGGTGGCTAGTAAACTTATAGTTTACCCGCGTCAGTACCAATTCGAAAACGTGTTCTGTTCGGAGGGAAAACAACATAGCCTTGTTTTTAATCCTAGTACGTCCAAGTGGAGTAGCGGGTGTAGCATCAACTTTAACATCTTTAAAATCCAACAGCCTTATGGCCGAAGAAAATTTTTATCGCTGAAGGACATATACATTGTAGGAGAAGATCCGACGTTATCTTTGATCAAATATCTCTATGAGATCAAATGGACAGGACACGGGACGGAACAACACCCTTTACCTACGGTGATTTTAAAGAGACACATGTTCTTTCTGAACGCCGAGCTTTGAGTCTGGTGTTTCTCTTTGGTTTGATGATATTGTTTCTTTTGTTTTTAATAAGGCTAGATGTTGATGTCAAAGTAGATCATGTCAACAGGTACATGAAGATCGTTGAAAAAACACCTCCTGTTTTTTTAAATACTGTCGTGAGTGCTTTAGATGGATTCAAAGACCTTCCTTTTTCCTCAAAGAGAAATATTGACGAATGTGTCTACTACCAACAACATCCAGGGCAACTTCTACAGGTTTTGATGTAATTGGTATTTGTCTAATAAAATCATACTATATTCTAGTGTTATTTTATTTTCCTTACAGCTTATGTTACATTTAATGTTGAAAATATCATCATAGTTTAACACGGTTTCTTCGGGTTACAATTAATATTGAAAATATCATCATAGTTCAACACGGTTTCTTCGGGAACGTAGTCACCCAACATAGAGTCGTAAACAATCTTCGATGCATTGTATACTTCAGGTTTGTAACTTTCCAAAGTTGCTGCATCCGATGTATTAAAAAACTGCACAAATTCAGATTGCATTCCAAGATAAAATTGGAGAATTAATCTGCAAACGTTAGCCTTTACCATTGAAAAGACACTAGGACAGAGCAACAACACATCGATATTCCATCCCTTCGTTTTTTAAAAGTTCTTATACAGAATGTAAAACAAATACAGAGTCGAAAAGGTTGCATTCTCGTTAGTGTGGAAACTCTTATTTAAATTTAATTTGATTTGAGATAAATAATCATACATCAATATTGCATTAGTGGTAAATTTTTTGTAGTATCCTTTCCAAAGAAGAGATCGAGTACATTGTTTGGTTCAAGCGTTTCTAACCGATACATCGGATTAAATTTAGATTTCATCATTTCCAATAACGAAACCACAAAAGAATGCATTACGTTATGAACCGATATCATATTTTTTAAAATCCAAGATACAGAGTCAATCCCATACTTCATGAGTTTTCCCATGTCTTTCCTTCTGCTAGTGTCATCTACCAAGATTGTGAGTAACTCCACCGCTGGGTAAGAACCTAAGACACAACTGAGGTTATTCAGGTTACCATTGTCTTCGTTTATAGACGGAGTTTTATTTAACTTAGCATTTTTTTAAATTAAGGTCGTAGAGTATAAACTAGAGATGCGTTTATCATTTTCACTGATTAAGTTCTCCTGAGTAAGAACATCACTTTCGTACATAAAATAATTTCCAGCTCGGTTGTATTCGATAGAAGCACCTATCACATCGACGTTGTCTGTTATCAATTTAGGGTTAGCTTTAAAACTCGGACGCAACAATTTTATTCTATCCTCCAATGATTTGGGTTGTTCAATTTCCATTTTGATAGTGGTGGTGGTGGAGGAGGCTCCTCTCGTGGGGGATCTTCTGGTGCACTATCTACCTCTGCATCTCCCACAATCATTGCTACCTCTGCATCTCCCACAATCATTGGTGCAGGCTCTTCTGGTGTTTGATATCCTGGTATTGTATCTACCACAATCATTGATGTAGGATCTAATGCTGCAGGTGTAGGCTCTCCTGGTGGTGAAAGTGGTGGTGGTGGTGGTAGCGGTGATAGTGGTGGTGGCGGTGGCATTGGTTGCAAAGGTAGCGGTGGTGGTGATGGTGGCGGTGGTAGCGGTGGCATTGGTTGCAAAGGTAGCGGTGGTGGTGATGCTGGATCATTTAGGCTTTCTTCCATTTCCATTTGTATCGAATTATTTTCAACATTCGAGCTTTCTTCTATGGTGTCATTGCTAACCGGCTCATTTAAAAGGGCTTCTTCTGTGCTTTCTGTTATTGAATCGCTCATTCAGGATGGAAAAGGACAACAACAACGACAGTAGCTTTAAGTCAGTTGCTTCTGCTACGTTGAAGTAATTGAATTATTATTATAAAACTTTAAAACAATGTATATCGTCACAACCAGAAATACGAAAACATTGTTATAACAATCAGGTGAATCACAAAGGTCAGGTTCTCGGTTGTTCTCACTGTCAACAGAGTTACAATAGTCATCTGGATGATGAAGAAGATTCAGACCGCACGCAAGATATACTTACAACAGCTGCGTTCTATGGCTTGATTCTCTCTACTGGATCGCTAACCAATTCAAATTTAGTTTCTTTGTGTTCTAGGTTGCAGAAACACGATAGGAGTCTTGCGTCGTTAAATTACGACAGTTTTGTCGACGTTGTATATAGTGATTTTGATCCGCTCGAGGTGGATCTCTTGAATCAACATCAACAGCAACAACCACATCAGCAGCATCAAGACAACCGCAACGACAAGAAAAGGATGAATCCGTACTTGAGACAATTGAAGTCGGTGATGATTGCCCTTACTCGGCGACACCTTCGTGAGAGAGTGTTGAACGACCAACTGTCGACTCTATACCACGCGTTAGAGTTGTACGGTCAAAATCTCGACGGTGAGAAATATTTATCTTCAAATACAGCTTCGGATGCTAACATCATTACATGCACTATGTTTTCAGAAACACCCATGACCAGAGACATGTTACCCGGACAGTACAACTCTAACATGTTAAAGTTAGTCGCCTCAAGCGGATCTGTTGTACCAGTGCGAGGATTACACAGTCGTCCGGTCACTTGCAGTATAACTGCGACACCAGTGTTAATCAGCAACTCTTTCTTGTTAAAGTTTTTTTTGTGGACAAGGCTATGTATAATAGAATGTTAGTCTTCAATCTCGAAACTGACTTCACTACTGTTAATAAAAACATCAATGTGGAAATCGGAGAACGAATGATTGCGGCTTGGATGAAAGTGTGTCACGCTCGTCACATCATGCGTCTCTATCCTGAGTTGTCCTCATCCGTGTTGATGAACGATTGTGTTAATGATTGGATTTGCGTTTCTGGTCGTAAAGATGTCACCGACCCAGAACAAATCATTACTCTTTTTTCAACAGTATTTCTCAAGCATGTTAAAACTAAAAAAAGTGCTCAAATTAAGTGAGAATAGTAATGTTGTTAAGTTAAACGAATCAGCTAATTCTTTCTTGCATGCTTACGGATCTCTTCTCTTGGCGTCTCGACCTAGTCCTGTTGTTGTTCAGAACGGACGACAATCGCTACCGAGATGTTCGCCAAGGTTGGTGGATTTTCGATCTAGTCCTGTTGTTATTCAGAATCGACGACAATCGATGACGAGAAGTAATAGCTGCTCACCATCTTCACCCAAAGTAGCGGCAAGTTCTCCTCTGGAGAGAGTCATCATATATTCGGTAGGTCAAGCCGTCTCACTTATTAATGTGTTCCTTAACATTGCACATTTTCTTCAGAAAACGGATGTCGATAACACTATAGATGCATTGAAGAGTGAAATTGAGAAAGTTCGTTTACCGTATTTAGACTTGGCACAAATTAGAAATATTTTAGAAAAACTGACATGTCTGTTCTTACTAATGATCCTCACGGATTCTTGAACACTGTGACGTAGTCTCTAGCAAAAATAGTAGTGATGTAACAATACTGTGACGTAGTCTAATAATAACACGAGGGTGATAATCACCTGCAAAACACGAGGGTGTTAATTGCACATATAGTAGTGACGTAATAACACTGTGACGTAGTCTAATAATAACACGAGGGTGATAATCACCTGCAAAAAACACGAGGGTGGTGTGAACAACGTTCAAAACTTTTTTAATCATGAAAGGAAACTAGTAAACAACAATGAAGCAGCAGCAGCAGCAGCGATCGACTTTACCAGTAAAGGACCGAAGGATCTTCCGATTTCGGATATCCTATCTTTTCTCAAAACGATTTTGAAAATATTATGAAATGTATAATAAGTCGTTTAATGGTATTGGTAAGCGAAAAAGAATTTGAAATTATTGCCGATCTTTGTAAAGAAATAATTAAAATTATGGTTGATAGTATACACGTGGCTGTTAATCCCCCCAAAAATTTAGAGAATGTAAGCACTACAGTTATACTCGAGAGCAATGCCACAGGGGTGTACATAGACGGGGATGGCTTGATCTCACATCTGTCCGATGTTCAAAGACCAGATCAAACCTTAAAGACATCAGACACAATTTGATAAGAAATCTACTTAACATTATCAAAGCCTATAAAATCAACACGTATCTCACCAATAATTCACTCAAAGAAACTATGTATGAAAATATCTTCACGGCTGCTATTCCGTTCTCTTCTGTGTTCGCAAGGTTCTTGTATGACGACATCGAAGGTTATGGTGCACACCTACAAGCTGTGTTAGCAGAATTAAAACTTTGATTCAATAAAATATATATTTATAATTAACATGTCTTAATAGCCAAAAAGTGGGGTCCGGTATTTTACGTCTCCGTGCAAGACAAAAGCAATGACTTATGCTTTAATTTCGCAACATGTGGATGAGGGATACACGAACTAAACTACATGACATGTGAGGTAAACAAAGTGTATACACAAAGTATCGACAGAGTGGGGTCCGGATCTACATAGGGGTATACACAAGGTATCGACAGAGTGGGGTCCGGATCTACATAGGGGTATACACAAGATATCGACAGAGTGGGGTCCGGATCTACATAGGGGTATACACAAGATATCGACAGAGTGGGGTCCGGATCTACTCTCGTAATGAGAAGGTAAAAAATATTATATATGAATAAGTTTACTTGAGGTAAGTGATTACAGCTAAATCAAAATGTAACATTAACTTTTAAGTCAAAATGAATTTAAATATGATGATGTTGCAACCAAAACACACTACAATGATGTCATTTCCTTGGTATTTAAATGCTCATCAAATCAGTCCGTTTCTCTTAGTGTTACTCCGACACCACGCTCTCTAACTTCCGGAGTTTCGTCCCTACAGTGAGTAGGTGCTGAGGTTGACAAATCTAAAGCCAATCGATCTTCGGGTCTCACGTCGCTCTCGTCTGATTTGTTTTTCTCGTATGACTTGTCGCCGCTTAGAAGATCAATCATCATTTCAGAAGATACACCGCGTGCATTGATGACTCGTTTTACACAAACGCTCGACTGTTTCTTAGTATTGTTTACCAGATCATAGGCGTCTTCCATTCCGTACTTAGTGGTGCTCAACACAATCTTGTTACTCTTGATGGTGTGACTCTTAGTACAGTTCATAACTTCCGTCTTAATTCTTTTGCTGTTAGTAGGTAACGATTTTGAAAAGAGTAAAAATGACATTGGAATTAGTAGTGTCTTGTGCTTCTCAATGAACTCCAAACACTTTTCTTCGTGAAAGACTAGAAACGCTTTATTCAAAACATCTAATTCTTTTATGGCAATATCGACTTCTGCTCTTTTGGCCACCTTGTGTATCTGATTTCCAATAGCAGTAGAAGATACTTTGATTAAGTGTTCGTCGATTCCACTAAAATGTTGGTCCTTCACGGAAAAGATAGGACTTATCTCATTTCTTTTAATCACAAGGGTCGTGCGTGACATAATCGCTTCGGCCACCATGGATAATCCCTGTTGGATCTTCAGATCTGCTTGTTTAAGGTCGTCCAGCGGCGGCGGTGGTTCCGGAGTTAAACTCAGAGTAGTGGAAGTAACGCGATTTGTATTGGCTTCGTCGTCGTCATCATTATTTTCATAACAATCAGGGTACGGTTCATCAGGTTCGGGTGGTGGATGTTTAGATAGTTTTCTTGGTATGGGTATAGGTGGTTCGTGTTTTCTTTTCAGATCATTTAAGCCAGCAAAAGAGGTAAAGTTTTCTCCAAAACACATAGCTATAACGACGTTCGTTTGTTGTGATACTGCCACTGCACGCTGTTCTTCTCATACATTAAAGTTTTCAAATGTACTTTTAATATTTATGTAGTGACTCAATTGTAAATTTGATTTCATCGAATATTCGCAAGACTACAATGTCCTTTGTCAAAGGTATCAAACCGGTCATCGCCATCAAGATGTTACCCACACTACAGTTGTCGAAAGTCGAGAAGAAATCGGACAGAGCCAGTTCGAATACTTCCTGCATGGGATTAGCTAGTGAGAGATACGCCTTGATCGTCAACATTTTTGATTTGTTGCTTTCCTCAGGAGCTTATGTCATAGGAACGCTCAACCTAATGTTTTTTGACACTCGTCTTCCTGAGCGATCCTCTAACCGTAAGTCAAGCTGCCCGTTGCACGTGGATCTCATCAACTTGGCGGCGGAATGTTTGAGAAGAAAAACACTAGCTAGACTTCAAGAGGGAGTTCCAGCCGATCGAATTATGAACGCAATCGTTGACAATTTCGTCAATGTTTCAAACAAGACCAGAAAAAAACATTCAGGTGCCTTTCGACAAGAACACCCACTGCAGTAGACAATTAATCGATAATTTAAATCAAAGAGGGGTACTAAGCACTTTCTCCAAATTCTGTAATTCAGTTAACAAAAGATTATCGGGTGGTAGTGATGGTAACGATAGTGGCTGCTTCATCGGTGATGATGTGCACACTACAGCAGCATTGCCCAACGGTGTTCGCACTGGATCATATCCGTATGTCACCACTCGCAACTCAGGCGAACATACTCTAGCTTCGTATGTGGTTGGCAGTATTTTAACAGTTCCTTCCCTAATCAAAGCTACCAGTTCGAAAGTCGAGCATGACATACAACCACCAGCAACAGGTTGAATGTGCAGAGGTGAAGGAAATCGATCGAGTGAAGGTGTTTAAGGAAGGGTTAATCGCAACCGGTCTTTTGGAAGATGCTGCAAAGATCGGAAAATGTCTTGATAAACAACCCCATGACGATGCAGCCCTCGCCCTAACTAAGACACTCATGTTCACCTACAACGGCATGGGTGTGAACCCGTCAACCATGGTCAATTATTATACATTATACAGATATTATAAAACATATGAGTTTAACATATACAAGCTACAGCAACTGCAAAACACTAGAAACTAAAATTTATCAGAAACTACAAAACACTACTTTCATCATTGGTAACAGTCACATCATAAGTACGATTCCGTGATAACAATCGTCGTGTAGTTCTAAATACTACAAAGACAATAGAAGTAACATAAACCAGTAAACAAATAACAATGAAAAATGCCAAGATAGAATAAACGCTGACTCCAGCCTTTAATTCTTCTTTGACATAGACAGTCCTGTTGATGGTAATAACATTCAGTTCAGATTCAATCCTTTCGGATGAAATAGGTACAATGTTAACATACATATGCCAGTTAAAAAAGAAATTAATAACAGTAGAATGATTGTAGACATTAACACAGATGAGATTGGTGATGCGGTCACGACTCAACACACGTGAAACTTGTTGAAGTGTGTTGTAATTGTGTGTGTCATACAAAGGATAAAACATTAAAGATGAATTCATGAATTTCATGTGACGTTCAGCGTTTGTAATGTACCAGTTAGAATACATCGGTGGAGCGGTCAAATTTTTAATACATCTCCTGTCAAAATTGTCAAATTCTTGAACATCGTACACGATTTTGGAATCGGCTCTTATATTTGCAGAATAATAAAAAAAAAAATGAAGCGTTTGTATTCAGGTCTAAAAATTGATTTTTGAAATCTTCCGATAAATGGTTCAATTCAATTCTCAAACTAAATCCATGTTCCAATAAGAGACTAAATACTCCTTTGACACAACGACAATCCTTTTCAACTTCTTTATCAACGGTGAACCATGCGAGTGTATAATCACGAACATTGTCCTCATTGGTAAGTCGAACTGTAATAGTCATTGTATTTCTGGAGCCTTTCCAAAATAAGTCATCGGGTTCGGTTAAAATGATTGTAAACAGTTCTTTATCAAGATCTCTTTCACTTCTTAGTCCTCTTATTCCTCTTTCTTGTGAATCTATCTCTTCTCCGGAACCGTAATCATATGTAGTTGTATTCTCAAACTCTTCCGCGGGATTGGTGGTGACGTCATCTGGCTCTGGAGTAGTAATAGTGGTAGTAGTAGTTTGAATTATTGGACGAGGAGGCACTGTAGCTTCTAATGATGGATAATTATTGGGTTCCAGAGGAGACTTGATCTGAGTTTCAAAATCCATTTTATCGATGAACTTTTTACAGTTACACGAATGAATCTCCCAGGTTAAAGGTACACTAGCTGGATACTTATCACTAAAGTAATTTTTGTCACTGGAGATATAAGGCAAGTTTTTTGATTCTTCAAAAGCGTTATTCAGAAATCCAACTGGTGTGAAGATGGTCGATGCCAGTATCTTGCCATTTTGAGAAAAGGCAATGGACGGATAAACAACTGAAGAGAACAAGGACAGCGGCGGGTCGCCACCATTGTCAGGGAATTGGACTGTGATGATGGCGAGTAGCAACATCAGCAACAGTTGAAAGATCCCACTTATTTTCATCTTGTCACGTTGTCTCTGTTCTTCTATTCTATCTTTGTCCTCTTCTACTCCAGAAGAAACCAACCGAGTCAGGACTGCCAAGTATGGTCACTCGCCAACACACAGATCCGAGTGTTTGGATGGAGGCCGTCCTCCTTTCTTTTATTAATGACTCGGTAGATGCCTGGCATCGTTAGACAGATGATTAAAAAAAATTTAAAAATGGTTCCGATTTTTTTCTAAGAAGTGAACCAAGAAATTAAATGTCGTAATGAGTCACAAGACACCGCCCACTGCCGCTACTTCCAACCCAAAAATTGCATGTCATGATGTGTGCTTTTAGATGATATATGCGTGACTGAAACACAATAAGATAAATGGACGTTCTTTGTTTTGGTATGTCTCTCACTTTAATGTTTTCTTGGTCAATTCAGATATGGTTGTTCTGTACTTTAATAACATTTTCATGTTTTCTTTATAGTGTTGAAACAGACTGATTGAAAATGGATAGATTCCATAGCCGGTAATAAAACACTCGGTCAGATACTGGTTCGATGGATTTTTGTCTGATTTGTTGTTGTTGTCCGATATAGCAGCAGCAGCAGCAGCAGCAATGTTTATATTCTTACAACCGTTGTGTGATTTCTTGACGATATGAATCAAATGATGGTTCAATTGTGTCTTTCGGTGCTTCCGATTCTGACTTTGTAATTGCTGAATGTGAAGTCTTTGGCTTCCAATTTAGGTAATTTAAAAATTAGTTAATACGCAATACTAAGAGAATTACCCATGTAAAAAAAGTAGATCTTATGAATTTTTTAAACTAAAATACCACATTCGTCCAATCTTGTTATTTAAAACATTGTGATATCTGCAACACAATGAAGAGTTGTTGTTGTTGTATCAATACTAAATTTTGGATAATAAAAATCTAATGTAATGATGTTTTTTTTAACCCTTTAAGCACCAACGTTCCCATTTTGGGAACATGGGAGTAAATATTCACCAAAAGAAACCTAATTATTTAATTGCTCTCAATGAGCACTAAAATGGTTTGGCTGATGTTGATTATGTAATATATATGGTTGTACTGTATGCAATCAAGAAATTAATATATTTTTTTAATATTTCAAAATTGCCATTTTTAGTTATCTTGAGTGTTTTTCTCCTGAATTTCACCATTGCTCAGATTTCCCGTCCAATGATTGCAATACATTGTTTCATCTTTCGTCAGACACTAATTTTTTAGATGAGACAATCAGAATGATGAAATTATTTCTGGTTTGCGATTCATAAGAAGAAAATTTATATGTTCCCAAAATGGGAACGTTGGCATGTTGTCTTATGTAAATCTATGTGCTTCTAAGAGGTAACGAGTGAAGACTGAGACACGTTGGATCCTGCAGTAGCCTAATACAACCGTGCAATATATAAGGCCACTGTCCCTGTCCCTGCTATCATTCGGTGCTCACTCATCCTCAAGCATGGACGTGTCGTCTTTTTACAGGTAGGTTTTACTGTTGTTTTCATTATGCCATTATTTTTTTTGTTGTAGTGTTTTCTCTTACTGTTGTTGTTTTCAAAATGACATTATTGCAGTGTTTTACTGTGTGTGTGTGTGTGTGTGTGTGTGTGTGTGTGTGCCTACATTTTCCCTTCAGTTATGGTCATTGATACTAAAGTGGATTATACGTGACAACTATATCAGCTTCATTAGTGCAGTTTTCTCTATGCTGCTCTTTTTCTGATGCACATGTATTTAATTTATTTTCAGCCCTGGTAGACAACTGACTCGATTCACACATCTTGAAGTGGCAAACGATGCGGTTGAGAAAAGCAGAAGTCAGAAAATTGACGTGGTGTTGCTGCCTCCTGCTGCTGGATGTCGGGGTATTGAGAGTGATGAAGAGGATGACGATGATATTTTAGACAAGGATTGGATTCCAAATGAAGTTAGTGGTGAGGTAGAAGTTCACGAGGAGGAAGAAGAGGATGATGTTGCTGAGGAAGATGTTGCCAAGGAGAGTGAGAATGAGGAAAATCGGCGATGGAGGAAAACAGAAAGGTTACCACTACAAGCACACTGCATGCCGCAGAAGGTGGGAGAAGATCATTTTGGCAAGGAACCTTATGAAATATTCAACTTGTTCTTTGGGCCTGAAATTATCCAACACATTACTGAACAAACAAATTTGTATGCCGTTAGAGACAAGAATGCATCAAACTTTCATGTCACTGAGGAAGAAATACGTAAATTCCTAGGCCTATTGCTTATAAGTGGATACCACAGTCTGCCATCTGAAAATGATTATTGGTCCACAAGTGAAGATTTGGTAGCACCTGTATTTGCCAAAACAATGAGCAGGGACAGATTCCGTACCATCAAAAGGTACCTGCACCTTGCTGATAACTCAAATCTAGCAGGCTCAAAGATGGCCAAGGTCTTGCCCTTACTTGAAATGATAAGAAGTAACTGCCAAAAGTTTGGTGTTTTTCATGAACTACTAAGCATTGATGAATCTATGATTCCGTATCATGGTCATCACTCTGCTAAGCAGTTCATAAGGAACAAACCAATAAGATTTGGCTATAAAATGTGGATGCTATGTGGAGTAGATGGATATCCATACAATTTTCCATCTATTGTGGCAAAGAGGGTGACTCGAAGACTCGACAACTGGGGTCACATGTCGTGATGTCAATGTTGCAGCCAGTTGAAAGTCCTGACCACCATGTAGTGTTCTTTGACAATTTCTTCACAAGCCATGGATTACTGACAGAACTCACTGCAAAAGGGTTTCGAGCCTGTGGAACTGTTCGAGATAACAGAACAGGCAAGTGTCCTCCCCTCAAAGAAAGAAGTTGAAAAAAAAGAACGAGGCTATTTTGACTACAAATCAGATGGTACAGTATTGTGTGTCAAATGGAATGACAACTCTAGTGTGACAGTTGCCAGCAACTACTATGGTGTAAATCCAATTCACAAAGTAGAACGACGTGTGAGGAAAGAGAACAAGAAAGCAGTTGAGCAGCCACATCTCATTCACATGTACAACAAGGGAATGGGAGGCGTTGAGGTGTGTGACAGAATGTTGTCCTCTTACAGGCCGCGTTTGCGTTCAAAGAAATGGTGGTGGAACATTTTCTCAAACATGCTAAATCTGGCAGTGGTGGCTGCTTTCAGATTCTACCAATATATTGGTGGATCGGCAGGTATGTCACATATAATGTTCAGGAGAGAAATTGCTCGAGCAATGGTAAAGGTTCAAGAACACAGGAAGAGACTTGGAGGACCCTCCGTACAGCCAGCAAAAGCAGTGAGGTACGACGGAGTGAATCACATTCTGGATTCATGCACTCAAGGTAGATGCTGCCTCTGTATGAAGAACACACGACTGCAGTGCACAAAATGTGGAAAGAGACTCCACAAGGTGTGCAGTGAAGCCTATCATCAGAAGTAAACTAGTACCAAACATAAATAAATGGAAATAGTCTGTTATTCACAAGAATAAATATATATATTTTATTTCAACTGGAATCATGGACTTGCATGTTTTTTTTTGTGAGATTTATATGTTCAGTATCATTGCTGTCCAGAAGACCACCTATCAACCCGGACTCTAGATTCTAGGATCAAAGATGAGCTCTGGGAGGGCAGCATGAGCCAATGCAAGATGGCGCCACTATAAACACTCGCCTGCGCCAGAACGGGCTGGGCCGACCATCAGGACCTACCGGAAAGAAGCCTTGGACCGACCATCAGGATCCACCTGGAAGAAGCCTACCGGCGCAATAGGCTGCAATGTAAAAAAAAAAAAAAAAAAAAAAAAAAATATAGCGGCAATAAATGAATAAAAATTGTGAAGGCTTGTTTTCATATTATCAGGATATGTTTGTGTCATGTATCATGCCAACGTTCCCATTTTGGGAACATGAAAAATTCATATGAAAATAGTATTGTAACGTAAAAACAAAAGTCGGAGTGTCATCAGCCAACATCTAAGACCTTCTAATCCAAAAATGAAAGAAAAGCATTCAGAGGAAGATAGGTCAGCCATTAAAGGGTTAATACGTTTATCTACTTCCTAATTCGTGACATTACATTTCTCCCAAGGATCTATATAGGGAGATGTACACATGAGGTATACAAACCAGTAACACACTGACTTAAAGCACCGATTCTGACTTTGTAGTTGCTGAATGTGAAGTCTTTGGCTTCCAATTTAGGTAATTTAAAAATCAGCTAATACACAATGTCAGTACAAACTTATATTGATACATGAATATTGTCTCAAACTGAGCGTAAGATTCTGATAGTACACAACCAACAATGTGGTATGTTACAACTGAATGTCGTCTAAACTCTATCGAGGTGAATGTGTGTCTTTGTCTTCCGAAGCTTCCGATTCTGAATCTAGTTCGTACTGAATGTCGTCTAACCTTGTGTGAGGTGAATGTGTGTCTTTATCTTCTGAAGCTTCCGATTCTGAATCTAGTTCGTACTGAAAAAAACATCAGTCTTCTTTATTTATTATTATTTCAACTTTATTAGCTTAAAACACTAGAACACAATGTACCTAACAGATCATTCAAATTTTTAAGTGCCGACCCAAATGAGAAGAATGGGCGATAATGGTAGCTGGGTACCAATCCTCATTCAAGATAATATTCCTCACTGTATCGTGAAGTTCCAGAGACGAGATGGCATTCGTTCCTGGAATATTATTATTTAGGTTTTCGCGTGCACCCTCTGCAAATCTCCTCTTCTGACTGCCACCGTCACTGGTGGTAGCTCCATCCCAAGCGCTAGCTTTATAGTTAACCCAAACCGAACGCACTTTGTCGTTTGCTGTGCCGTAAACTTTATTCACATCACCTGTATTCTTTAACATCCTTGATATTTCTTGGTCTTGATCGAAGAGTTCATCGTCTTCGTCCGATGATCCTTTAGATGACGGCATCTTACCGAGCATATTGATTGTTTCCTGACACAGTTGTGAAGCTACTCTTTCAATACAGAAATATATTTTAGTAATCAGAACAGCCCATTCTAGATCACGACTCATCAATAATTCCAATTGAGACGCACCCAGAGCATTGATATTCGAAGCTTCGATGTTTGGTCTCTGCCAAGGTAATACCAACATCCCATGTCGAACGGTCATCGCTTCTGTTGATGTCACATTTTGCCAATCATTTCTGGGTAAGTACGTTGTGTCAACCATATCTCTCGCTAACACTTTATGATTAGCTTCAAAAAGAAACCTCTCGACGATCTTAACAATCAAATCAAATTCGTTCTGCAAGGTGGCAGGAGGATAGATGTTAACCATTTTGTCAATGTAGCATGTCACGTAACCCAAGAACCTACCATTGTCAACTCTATTAATTCCTTGTCCAAAAGTTGCTTCGTTCAACAGCGATTGACTACCAATCCCATTCGGTCCCAGTATTTCGTGTTTAGGAAATTCGGAGAGAATTTCAAAAGCGTTGCACGGTACTTTCATGTTACCCATGCGCGTTACAATTCGTTTGGTCGGACATCTCTCTACTCTTGAACCGTCCATCTGTACACCGCCATATGGTATATATTTCTCGTGGTTACGTACTGACCTCAAATTACTCAACCCTACTCCTCCACCTTTGCCTCCTTTGTTACACAATCTACTTCCACTGGAAAGCAGGTTCAATTTTGATTTCAATCTAGCTTCCATCTCGTTTAAAGATTGCCAAGAATAATTTTTGAAGTACGTATGATCAATCAAGGATAGGATGGGTATGATACTGCTGTTGTTACCATCGTTCTGTTCGACTCTCCAAGCTCTGAAGGCACACTCGGTCGTGAAGGGCGCGGACATTATGACCACGGGGAGGTAACCCGTCACATATGCTGAGAATGCACCCTCATCGGATTGTGAAGCAGCGTTTTCAAACGGATAGAACATTAACTCGGCCGACTTGTAAAGAAAACGAATGATAAGCACGTAGATTATCAAATTAATCGGATCTGCAGACCTGTTAGTGTATCTTGAGAAAAGAAAGCAGTATATCATGATGATCATACCGCGATCCTCTAACTGTAATTCAGATTCCTTGAACCTGCCTAGGACGTCTTTCAACGGAAAGCGGATCACATCCGAGCGCACTGGGTTCACCTGACGACGATACAGACCGTTTTTCAAAAATCGACGGTGATTCATACACATTAAAAATAAAACGATAAGTTCAGTGGGTGACTGAGAAGTTAAGTTCATCTGCTTTAACGTGTGACACTTGCAGTTTGTCGTTTGACATTCAATTAACCAAACTTCATCGTCAAGAAACAAAGGATTGAAAGAATCTAACGTTTCGGGTATACGCATCAGACAAGCGTCCACGTTCTTCTGATCAAAGAGAGTTTCCATTATTTTGGTTGGGTTGAAGGCAGCATTTGTTATTGTAGAGATGAGATTCTTTTCGCTGTCAGCGTCAGGTGTATACTGGAAGGATTTAAATATAGTTTTTGAATCGGGATTCAGAATATCTTTAATGACCAAGTTGGTCAGTTCTAAACACTCAGACTTGGCATCGCGCAAGTCGGGTGTGTGTGCCAGTTGAGTAATGCACTTCAGAGCTCAGTATCCATTCTATCGATTATCTGTCTAATTAAATCGAGGTTGGAGACACACATGCCTGTCTCATCCTTCACACAAGCGTAATTCTGTTCATGCATGATGATGGACAGACGGAGACTCGCGAGGTGGGGCGGGGTGTAAGTATGTTAATCAGATGCTTGATATCGGTCACCAGACGGACGTCGTCGGGTACTGTCCTGTTCACACAGCGAGTGCAGCGTCTTAATTTTTTACATACTGCTGCTCTAGCAACGGTTGCCTATGAAAATGAAACGACCAATGTATGTACTCAGCGACGCTAGTGACGCTAAATACCACTCCGAAGTTGCAAAATCAGAAGGTTTAATCACGGCTATTAAAATGCTGTTAAACGCTAACGATATTAATCCTCCCACCGTTACTGTATCATCTGTAGTTTTTGGCCCGTCGTGGTTCTTGCCTCCAATCAAAGCAGCTAAGGCAAACTTCCGTAACAATCTTAAACGCGGCGTGTCAGTTTACAGCCAATTAATGACACAACGTGCGATAGTAGAATTAAAGCCGACATACTTGCATCCAAAATGGCGTCTAACTGATGAGGCTAAACGACGTCTAACTGATTTCAACTTCTTAAGACAGTTTCCTGTTCTCAACATTCTCAATGGGTACGAGGTAGCCGTCAAGAGTTTTCTCCATTCCGCAACCGTGCTCGGTAATTCACCTCGTCCGTCTAAGCGATCTCTGATAGACACTCATCTAATGTACGATAAATCTCTGGATACACCCACTCGACTCTTGATCGGTAGGTTAAAGAGGATATCGGCTCTTCTATGTTATGGTTTGATCGATGTACTAATCTGGAAACAAAACATGGTCAGACACAGTAAATTGAGTTTCACGAGCATCCCCGTTGATGTGGACTACCAGGGTATGATCCGACAGATTCACGCGAGATGCATCACCTTTATCAACAGCGAAGAGGTCACTGTGCTCGACCAACATGTCATTCCTTCTCTATCGACGTTCGTCGTTTTATTATCATTGGGTCTAATAGCTGTCGATGATGTGAGTATACTGGGGTCTTTTATGAGGTCGTATTAGGATTGGATGTGTTAGATAAACTCCAAGTGGTGATTTCAGGCGAGTACAGGTTTTATTGAACTCGATAAAGACATGTCAATGAAAGAAAATACATACGGCAGATTGAGCGCACACCGTCACACTTCGCGGAAGAAATCTTGCAACGCTTGGCACAAGAGCGGAGTAGACGCGCATCGCGCACTCCCGAACAAACGGCCATGGAAGATGCGGTACCGTTCGCAATCGACGTGTCGTTATCCGATGAAGATGCCATTCAATATCTGTATCTTAGTCTTAGAGAGGAAGGTTTTCCACAAAATCAAGAAGAGTCAATCCAACGTCTCTTCACTCAAGAAAAAAACAGGGGTTACACAGTAGTTTCGATATATCTTTTTCAAATCCTAATTACGTTTTTTACACCCTATGGAATTGGATGTTCATAACTTCGGGTGCTTTATTCAATTCTCCTACTAATCCCACCACTCGTAACCTAATGGTTAACGTAATGATCAAGGACATGCACGCATTACTCGTCTGTTCGGTGTGTCACAACGGCTTTGTGGCTAAACATAATGACACTTACAATATGTTTCAACACGTCTCTGAAAATCAGACACATTTAATATCTGCTATGATCGATGCGTTGTACATGCTTTCGCAGGAGGAAGACGCAACCCGACTAAACCTCGACGAATCCCAACTCTTCGATCTGATAATATCTTATCGAGGTAACACACCTGTTTACGAGTTAGACGAGAAGGCCAACAATCTAAGTCTTAATGAGAAAAGAATTATGTCGATTCGAGGTAAATCTGCATCTCGAGCCTTCGCTGCAATCGGTCTCTACTCATTGTTATACAGCATACAGTTGATTGATCTCCCTATCGAAGATAAAGATATAATGCGTCTGTTACAGACTTGGACTGTATCTTCCAAAATTGTATATTCCACTAGACCGAACAACAACAATGAAGAAGAAGAACGTCTGGCTTCGAGAGACAGAGACACAATATGTTCTTTGGGACACGCAACGCTGTGCGTGTCCGTCCCAACGTAATGGACGATTCGTTTCTACCCTCCTTTCCAGTTCCGTTGAATCTAATATTGAAACAAGATGAGAGATATAGTAGTGATAGTTTTAAAGACCTAAAATATTACAAATCATTCAAAGATAGTTTTGTCAACACTATCGAAAAATATGCCGAAGAAATGAGCGCTGTTAAAAGTAAATTGAAAGGTTCATTGAAATCAGAACCGCTAGTAGCTTCCGATAGTCAACCCGTACAGTATACTTCATTACTATATGTGCAATTAACACCCTCGTGATTTTGCAGGTGATTATCACCCTCATGATATTACTAGACTACGTCACAATATTGTTACATCACTACTATTTTTGCAGAATCTAGAGACTACGTCACAATATTGTTACGTCACTATTATATGTGCAATTAACACCCTCGTGATTCTGCAGGTGATTATCACCCTCATGATATTACTAGACTACGTCACAGTATTGTTACATCATTACTATTTTTGCAGAATCTAGAGACTACGTCACAATATTGTTACGTCACTACTACATGTGCAATTAACACCCTCGTGTTTTTGCAGGTGATTATGACCATCGTGTTATTATTAGACTACGTCACAGTGTTGTTACGTCACTACTATATGTGCATTACTATTTTTGCAGAATCTAGAGACTACGTCACAATATTGTTACGTCACTACTACATGTGCAATTAACACCCTCGTGTTTTCTCACCCTCGTGTTATTATTAGACTACATCACAGTGTGTTACGTCACTACTATATGTGCATTACTATTTTTGCAGGATCTAGAGACTACGTCACAATATTGGTACGTCACTACTACATGTGCAATTAACACCCTCGTGTTTTTTTGCAGGTGATGTGTACACCCTATGCAGATCTGGACCCCACTGCACTCTGTTTATCGATGTATACATCCTCATGCAGATCTGCACCCACTTTGTTTTTCATGCAGTTATATAATCTGAAGTTCGTGTGTCCCTCATCCACATGTTGCAAAATTAAAGCACAAGCCACTGAAGTTGTCTTGCACGTAGACGTAAAATATCGGACCCCACTTTTTGGCTTCTTACGGTTGCGGAGCGTTAGATTTTTCCTTCTCCAGCACTCGCTCTACAGACTGTGAGCAGTTTTGTTTTTTGGTTTTAGTCTGTATTTATTCAACATGTTATACTAAAAATTCTATTTAACGTTGATTTGTAGTTTCAAAAGTAAGTAGCGCAATTTGCGACTTGTAATTCTATTTCAATTTATAAATCTAGAATACACATTGCACATTGGGTACTCACCATTAACTTGAATTAACTTCAGACGGTTACTGCGTTCAGTAAACTATATAAACAAATCATGCTGATTTTAATATTGATAATTTGTTTACCTAAACTACATTTTTTAAGCAGTGAGAAATTGATAATTTTGGTACCTAAACTACATTTTTTAAGCAGTGAGAAATTGATAATTTTGGTACTTAAACTACATTTTTTAAGCAGTGAGAAATTGATAATTTTGGTGAGTATTTAATATTCAAACCTACAAAAAAGGTAGAAAACATTGAGATAACTGGTGAAATATATTCGTGTCCTTGTCTTTCAAAACTTCCAAAACAAACAAAACTTCCGAGACATGTTAGAGGACGTCGTCTAACCTCTGTTGAGGTGAATGTGTGTTTTTGTCTTGCAAAGCTTCCGTTTTCACGTGAAATACAATTCAAAATTATCACGGTAGAGATTTGATTTTGAGTTGACGACATTTATTGGTACTATTGGGACACATATTCCTCAGTTAAAGATTACACAGAGTCTGACATAATTATGTCTCGAACTCTGTTTTGTTTCAGTGTACATTGGTGTCACCTGCAGCGATGCAGCGGATAACATTTTTTTTTATTTCGATGCTGTCGTCTAACAAACAATAATGTGTAACAGTATGTTACAGTTTTCGAATCAGAAGTCGCGTTAGTAGTTTTCAAAGACTCTTCAGTCTCTTGTTCATCGTTGATACAAGTGATGGTCTTTAGGATGTCGTGTTGAGCCGCTTCTGCATCAGATGTGTGCCTGGTGGTGAAGAGCGCATCGGATTCTGGAGTAGGTGGGTTGTTTACTTCCTCTAACAACACCGACCATAGTTTTCGAGTTGAAGGTTTTCAAATTTCATATTGGAAACAATCACCTGGTTATTTGAAATTATAAGTCCTTTGTCTCTCTTGAGATATCTAAATACCATCTGAACGATACCTACGACTTGCAATTTTATATTCGACTCGGTGACATTATCGATGTACTGGATCACGTAAAGTATTTTGTTAAATTTTTCGACTAGTCGATTACGATCTTCACGTTTCTTCATTAAGAATATATCTTTGACATGCGAGAGACACCCGTCTATGTCTTTGAGGTAACCCATTGAGTCATCAACGATAAAACTCAAGTGGGATTGAAAGTGTTCATGTTGAATTATTTCGTTGTATAATTTTTTGATTCGGTCAGTTGATTTGTTCTTTAGAGGCCAAGGCGGAGGTGGTGTCTGTTGGGACGACCGACCATCACGCACCACTGAGGTGGCTTCTTCTTCATTGTTGTTGATGACTGCGGCGGCAGTTTCGTGTTGGGTCAGAGTGTCGGTGCGAGTCTTGAATCGATCTGAGTTGTTGTTGTCGATAGACACTCCATAACCAGACGTTAGTACTTTGCAACACAAGCCGCTGATGTAGTAATCAAAATCAACGAATTCGTGTCGGTTTCGAAATGGCATCTTAGAAGCTATTGGATGAAATAACAAACGTCTTTTCCACTCGTTTGAATCGATCGCGTTGGCGGGACCTTGCGACACACGGGCAGCGAATTTCATCTTGCTATTGAATTCGTGAATGTAGTACAACCATTCCTTCAACCTCTCAGTTTTCACGACTCCTAAAGTAGTGGCAAGATACTCATTCGAGATTCTAATTTTATTCTCTATAACTTGTAGATGGTGATAAGGATAAGAGAAATCACCAGGTTTGGTGTTAGCAGGAAGACTTAAATTTCGACAACCTTTCGGATCGAGAACCAAATATTGCACCGGTGAGCTAACATTAGTTTTGGTGGTGGATTCTTGTACAGCCGCTACTATGAAAGGCATGTTCTTGATTAACAAGTCAGTCTGGATCGCTAACACCATCTCTAATCTGCCAATATGTTCAGCTTTCGATTCAGGACGCTGAGTTAACACAGTCGGATAGAAGATAACTTTCAATCCTGACATAGTGATATTGGTCTGAAAAGCAACATCAAACATAGGAGAGTTGGCTTGAGCTGACGGGAGCAACAATTTTTTGAGAATTGGATCAACGAAACACGTTCGCTCGTATCTGGAAGTTTCTTGTCTGTAGAGATTGACCAGAGTCACGAGTTCGGAGAATAGAGTCGACTGGGGTACAATCTTGCCTTTGTCCTTGTTAAACATGTTCACCTTATCGTTGATGAGTGACATCAAATCATCATAATCACTGCTGTCATCTGAAGGTTGAAAGGTTTCATTATTTTCACGATTAAATGTATTTTTTTTAATTTGCGAAGGGTTGTTCATAAAGAGGTAGTATGATCCACTTTCATCTTTCTGTTTCAGATCGTACTCTACGACGAATCTTCCGCTCTAGAGTCGGTTGTGTTGATTAGAGCTAGAAACAGTTTTGTTACCCAGAGACAGAGACAGAGGATGTTTATTGAAAGACATAATAGAGGGATCATATAACCGATTATCAACGGTAAATACCGTCTTCATACCTTCCTCATTATCAATCCGTAACTCAATATTGGAATCAGGAAAAGCTTGGTAACGCATGATGTAGGGCCGCACATCTTGGTTGGCGTGGATGCCTCCATTCATGTCATAGACATCGGCGTTAAACAACGCGTTGTGTGTAAGGTTACTTTGTTTAGCAACATTGGATTCCATTGATGATACTGTGACGGAGGCAATTGTGTACTGTCTCTCTTGTCTTGCATATTTTCTTAAACGCTGCCACCGAACATTTCATCAGTACTTTATCTTCACTGCCTTTTCCAACGCTCATTATTTGAATGGGATCCATCAGTCAGTCTGCGCGCGACCTTCCTTGGGTTCACACGTGACTTTGCCCCGCTGTTGTGTGGTGCCAACTCGCTCTTTCCTCTGTTTTCCTCTGCTTTCGCGGTGTGAGGCGTTCTGTGCTTCTGTGTAACTGCTGCTGTACTGGAGGACTACAAAACCAGGAGGATTACCCTGCCTTCTACTACAGACCGCTAAGTGTTCTGATTTAGTATTTACTTAGTTAGATAGTGATCCACAGTTACTCCTAGGACAAGTGTATTAAGCTTCCCACATCTACACTAAATTCAACATTCTTTCACGCCAACCCAGTGCTACACGGTTTTATATTGCTTTGTGTTTTTATATTGCTTTTGTGTTTTCTTCTCCTTCTATTATTAGGATACTTTACTGTGCTGTGATAATAGGACTACGTGAATCAGGCGCGCCAAGCTACGTTAATTTCTAAGTCCACACAAAAAAACTAGATAATCCACTTTCCGCGCAAACCTAGTGAACACAGTTATTATCTTCTTTACATAAGTGATTTCTCAGTATATTAATATTGGACTATGTTTTGTCTTGGTGGGTAGAAATAACCGCGCCTTTTTACCCGAGACACACCCTTTTCCCCGGGGAATTGACCTGACTGCGACCTCACAGCAGCTGTGGTTTGTTTTCCTAGATACACATTTTTGACCTAACGACCTCACCGCAGCTGTTGGTTTGTTTTCCTAGATACACATTTTTGACCTGACGACCTCACAGCAGATGTTGGTTTGTTTTCCTAGATACACATTTTTGACCTGACGACCTCACCGCAGCTGCGTACTTTGTTATCGTCTTAACGCGCCTAATTGTTTCCGTCTTGCCTCGCCCATATCTTCACCATGACGTCCCTCAAGCGTTGTTCTGGGTGTGGCCTTCGCATGGCCAAGCAGTACTTTCTTTCCAAGGACGTTTGTAGGTTCTGCGTTAAGACTCAGAAGGATGATCAGAGGATCATAGAGTTAGAGAATAGGGTTACGACTCTCGCCGCTCAGGTACACTTACTGGTTAGTGCAGCAGCAACAAGCCCCGCCTCCTCCTCCTCCCCTTCCTCTTCCTCTTCTTCCTCGTCCTCCTCCCCCTCCTCTTCCTCTTCTTCCTCGTCCTCCTCCCCTCTAGTATTGTCTTCAACCACAGCAGCCCCTCCCATCCTCCTCCTCCTCCTCCTCGACCATCTCCGATCTCCTGCTTCCCACCCTCCTTCTCCTCTTCTTCCTCCTCTTCCTCCTCCTCCTCCTCCTCCTCCTCCTCGCCTTCCTCCTCCGTCCCCCCTCTCCCCTCTCCCCGCCCACCCTCCTCCTCCTCCTCTCCCTCTTCCTCCTCCTTGTCCTCCGCCTCTTCGCTCGTCCCTCCCTCCCACACCTGTCCTTCACCTTCCCCTTCCCCCTCTTCCTCCTCCCTCTCCTCGTCCGTCCCTCCCTCCCCCACCTCACTCCCTTTCACCTACTCCTTCCTCCTCCTCCTCCTCCCTCCCCCTTCTCCTCCTCCGCCTCAAATTCCTCGCCTTCCTCTTCCGTCCCCCTCTCCCTCTTCCCGCCCACTCTCCCCTCCTCCTCCTCCTCTCCCTCTTTCTCCTCCTTGTCCTCCGCCTCCTCGCTCGTCCCTCCCTCCAACACCTGTCCCTTACCTTCCCTCTCCCCTCTTCCTCCTCCCTCTCCTCGTCCATTCCTCCCTCCACCACCTCACC
Source organism: Eriocheir sinensis (assembly GCF_024679095.1). Classification (NCBI taxonomy): domain Eukaryota; kingdom Metazoa; phylum Arthropoda; class Malacostraca; order Decapoda; family Varunidae; genus Eriocheir; species Eriocheir sinensis. Next base: position 558,372 of record NW_026111106.1, on the reverse strand, counting down.
CTCCCTTTCTCCTTCTTCCTCTTCCTCCTCCTCCTCCCCTTTCCACCTTCCACCTCTTCCACAATTTCTCCTCGTTCTTCACAGCAGGTCCCTCCCTCCTTCCTGCTCTCCCTCCCCTTCACCCACCCCACCTGGCCCCCGTTCCGACCGTCGTGGTCTTGTTGTTGGTGATAGTCAGGTTCGTTATGTTGACAGGTATTTTTGCTCCAAGTATAAGAACAGGACGAGGGTGTTTCCCAGGGGCAGGGGTGGGCCATATATCAGACAGGATTGCGGCGTGTCTGTCAAGCGAGGATCGAACCCCATTGACTATCACAGATGTGTCGGAAACGACGTTTCTCGAGTGCCAATCTAGGACCTACTAAGGCGTTTTAGAGAATTGTTAGGCAGGATACGTGACGCTGGTGGGTCACCAGTAGTGTGGCGTCCTGCCAAGGAGGGGTTGGCCATGGATGGCTGTCCAGGGCGATAGCAGTGAACAGCAGACTTGCTGAGCACTGCGAGCGCAATGGGTGGCTGTTCGTCGACAATTGGGACCTCTTCTTTGGCAACGACGCCCTCTACGCCCGTGACGGGATACACTTGACGTTCAAGGGTGTTGAGGCTCTCTCAGACTCCCTTGAGCGAGCACTTGGTACCCTGAGGGATTTTTTAGTATAGGCGAGGGGGGGAGGAGTAATGGGAGCAATGGGAGGAGTAATGGGAGGGGACATCTAGCTCATAATATAACCAGGCAGCTTAGAAGTAATTCTAGAGGAGTAACAGAGGACGGGCTAAGAATCTTCTATACTAACAGCAGGAGCCTCAGAAACAAGATAGACTTACTAAGGGGTGAAGCTTGTTCAGAAAATTTTGACATAATAGCGATCACTGAGACATGGATAGACTTTGCTAATAGAAATTTTAGGTCAGAATTTGAAATAACGGGTTATCAGATGTTTCACAAAGACAGAAGGGGCAGAAAGGGAGGTGGAGTTGCACTATATGTTAAAGACCCACTTAAATGTTTAGTTAACAACTCAGTCAAAACTAACATGGATTCAGAATCAGTTTGGGTGGACGTTTACAAAGGGAAAGAAAAACTAACTCTAGGAGTTATATACAGGCCACCCAACCTTAACAGGCAGGACACGAGTATATTACTACAGGAGATTGGCAGGGCGAGTATGAGTAGAAATGTCTGCGTAATGGGGGACTTTAATTATAGGAATATAGACTGGGAAGATCTAGTGGGTGACCTGGAAGCCGAGGACTTTCTTGAAGTTATACAAGATAATTTCCTTAACCCAAGAAAGCCCATTGCTTTATTTATGAAGTTTTCTTTTTCCAATTTCAATATGTGTTTGATAATACAATTTCAAGCAACTTTTACTGAGAACATTTATTTCTATATATTTTACTTTTTGCACAAACAGGGTGTCACCTAGAGGTGACACTGGGCAATGGCACAACTAAGTCGTTGTCAAAAAACCCATTTCTTTATATTCCAAATATTTTTTTTCTTTATTCATATTAACATTTCTCCTTTCAGTATTAAGTTTAAAAATGATATCCACAGGAAATATCTGATTTTTAGCATAATTCTATTGGAACATAAACAAATACATAACTCACTACAAAAGTATTTTATATAAGAAAATATCATTATTTCATGAAGAGTTGACAAATTGCAATGAAGAGCTTCCTTTTACTAAGTACCACAGACTTTTGTTTTGTATGAGAGCATACCAACCGTAAACACGGAGAACAGCTTAACATTTCTGACACCTGACTGGTTTGCTCATGAAACTCAGCACATCTGGTTTGCTTGCAGGTTACCTTTGTGTGTACACCATCATGGTCTTTCTTGCCATCTAGTGTACTCTCCTTTCTACACTCCCACTACCTGGACATCTCTTTGACATCCCCAATTTGCCGACTCCCGGCAGATCTAGATTGTGACAAGTGTGACAAGATAGTGATGAATTTCAGGGAATATGTTCCTTCTAATTCTGCTTGAAATATATTCATTGTTTACATTAGGTTTTGATTCGCTAAAAATGCCAATGTACTTAGATGTCGAGTACTCTCAACAACAGAACAGAAATGAACACCTTTATTTCTTTGTGAGTTATGTTTAGTTACTTTAGTACATGAATTTTTATTCAAAGAATATTTGTTGTTTTTATTTTATTTATTTATTTTTTATTTATTGATTTATTTTTACGTCGGAGCCTGTAGCACCGGTAGGCTATCTTGGGGGGCCTGGTAGTCAGCCCCAGCCCATCTTGGTGCAGGCAAGTGTTTACAGCTGCGCCATCTTTTCTTGGCTCATGCTGGCCCCCGGAGCTCATTCTTGAATAACTTGGACTGTTCTTCTTGAGTCCGGGTTGATGGGTGGTCTTCAGGACAACATGTGGATAGTCTTAGGCCACTCGATGGTGACTGAAAAATCCCAGGTAGTAGCGGCGGACTCGAACCAGAGTTGTTCAGAACGTGGTGAATGCGGGGCCCGCACGCTAACCACTCAGCCACAAGAAAATTTATCATAACTGAATTATAGACATCCAAAACACTTAACATGTGTATCAAATTCTTCATTACAACCTCAAGTATTGTTGCAATCTCATGAGTCAAACTGAAACCAGAAAACATTGATCCACACTCAGAGGAAAAAGACTGAATTGTTGAGTGTATGCCCAATGTCACCTCCAGGTGACAGTTGTGAGTTTCATTGAGATTACCTCATATTAACAAATAATCATTGTGCTGTTACACCCACTAGTGTTTTCATCAGGCATTTAACTGTTGAGAAACACAGAGGAGAGGTTATTTAAAATTGTTTTTATATTGCAGGAATACATTGTTTTGGCACAGGTGGAGAGGGATGAAAAACGGGAGCACTACATGTTCTTTCATCAGCTGCCAGAGCTAACGTAAACAAAATATTATTCCCCAGAGCTGAAATACAAAAAAGGAAGTGTTAAACAACATTATAAATGGATTACCAATGCAAAATTTTGTAAAGAGTTAGAGATATGACTATTTAAAAAAGTGTCACCTGTAGGTGACATTGGGCTTTCCCGGGTTAAGCAGGTAGTTACTGAGCCTACCAGAGGAGATAACATATTAGACTTAGTCCTAACCAATAATGGGAACTTGCTACGTGAGTTGGAGGTGGGCGGAGAGTTAGGAAATAGTGATCACAGAACGGTTCGTTTTAGGTTAGACTGGGCGGTAACCCGCGATCCAAACCCAGTGTTAGTGCCAGATTTTAGAAGAGCAAACTACGAGGGGCTTCGAAGACATCTTGAAGGGGTAAACTGGGATAATTTAGGGATTCATGAGGGCCAGAACTGCGGATTGGAGAGCCAGGAGAACCAGGTAGAAATGTCTTACAATAATTTAGTTAGAGTATTAGTAGAGGGGCAAGAACAGCATATACCACAGCGAACACTTAGAAAAGAAAACAATGATCCTAAGTGGATGACTCGTGGACTAAAACACGAGATTGGGTTAAAGAAGTGAATTTATCAGAAAATAAATAATTGGGAAACAAATATCATGGGACGGTACGTCGAACTATCTAGATTAGTTAAGAAAACACCAGGATAGCAAAAAGAACTATGAGATCAAAGTAGCAAATGAGGCGAAAAGTAATCCTAAGGGCTTCTTTCAGATGTATAGAACAAAAACACGGGAGAAAATTGGACCGCTGAAATCAAACACAGGGGAGCTAGTAGAAAATTACGAAAATATGAGCACATTGTTGAACGACTACTTCCTTTCAGTATTCACACAGGAGGATCGAACGACTATACCGGAAAGAGTTCAGGTGTACGAGGGCGGGGATGGCGATAAATTGAGGGATATAATAATTACCAGGCAAGTAGTTCAGGATGAGATAGATAAGCTTAAGAAGAACAAGTCGCCAGGTCCTGACGGGATATTTCCGAGGGTATTAAAGGAGCTAGGTGATATAATCAGTGACCCACTATCCGACATCTTTAAGATGTCGGTAAATACTGGCTATGTGCCGAGCCTATGGAAAGTAGCTAATGTGACGCCGATTTTTAAAAAGGGGGACAGGTCAGTTGCTTCAAACTATCGCCCAATTAGCTTAACATCGGTTATAGGGAAGATGCTGGAGTCCATAAAAGCCAGGAACATTCGGGAGCATTTAGAGAAACATAGCTTAATTCACGACTCGCAGCATGGGTTCACAAGAGGTAGGTCATGCCTCACCAATCTCTTGTCCTTCTACAATAAAGTATTTGAGGCGGTTGACAGAGATGAAAATTATGATGTAATCTATCTTGATTTTAGTAAAGCGTTTGACAAAGTTCCTCACCAACGACTGTTGCTTAAATTACAGGCTCACGGAGTAGAGGGTAAAGTTTTGAACTGGGTCAAGGCGTGGCTTAGCAATAGGAAGCAAAGAGTGCAAATCAATGGTAAAAGATCTGACTGGGGATGTGTTACGAGTGGGGTCCCACAAGGTTCGGTATTAGGTCCACTTTTGTTTATTATTTATATCAATGACTTAGACACAGGAATTAGTAGTGATGTTAGTAAATTTGCAGATGATACCAAGATCGGTAGAGTAATTGAGTCGGATCAGGACGCTAGTATTCTCCAAGGTGAACTCAACAGATTATATGACTGGGCGGATAAATGGCAGATGGAGTTCAATGTAGGGAAGTGCAGTATTCTGAGTGTAGGTAGGAACAACCCCTCACATAACTATTGCTTAAATGACACTCTCATAAGTAGGTCTGGGTGCGAGAGGGATTTAGGGTCTTAGTGAGCTCTGATCTCCGTCCAAGGGCACAATGCATTCAAGCTAGAAATCGAGCTAATAGGGTACTGGGATTTATTTCAAGGAGCGTAAGCAACAGAAGCCCTGAAGTCTTCCTCAAACTATATTTAGCATTAGTTAGACCTCATCTTGACTATGCGGTTCAGTTCTGGTCACCCTACTATAGAATGGATATCAAAATGTTAGAATCGGTGCAGAGGAGGATGACTAAGATGATTCAGGGTTGAGAAACTTGCCATACGAGGAAAGACTCAAACAGTTAAACTTGCATTCTCTAGAAAGGCGAAGGGTGCGTGGAGACATGATCGAGGTTTATAAATGGATGAAGGGCTTTAATAAGGGAGACATTCATAAGGTTTTGTTGGTAAGAGAACCGGGTAGGACACGAAGTAACGGGTTTAAACTGGATAAATTCAGATTCAACAGGGACATAGGCAAAAATTGGTTTACTAATAGGGTGGTGGATGAGTGGAATAGGCTTAGCAGTCATGTGGTGAGTGCCAATACAATTGTCACATTCAAAAATAGACTAGATAAATTCATGGACAGCGATATTAGGTGGGGTTAGATACACGGGAGCTTAGGGTCAAAGGAGCTGCCTCGTACAGGCCTACCGGCCTCTTGCAGACTCCTGCGTTCTTATGTTCTTATGTTCTTATGTTCTTATGTCAAAATTTGATTCTCCGTTATCACATTTCATGTTAGTCGATATCTCTTCTTCTCTGGTTTCCTTCATGTAATTTAAGAGAGTGTCCTGCATACTGCTACTGCTGCTGCTGCTGCTGCTTTTTCTCCTGTGGTCGAGGACCTCATCCTCGTGTGTAATGGGATCAGACAGAGGGAAGATTTCATCGATGCATCTCACAATGGACGACATGGGTGCTTCATCACCCGCATTAGCTGTCAATCTAGCTTCTTTGAAACTTCGTCCTTCGTAACCGTACATAACCATAGGTTGGGCTCCGATTAAATTTTCACGAAGTGTGTACAGACCAATGCAAGAGTCGATAATTTCAATTTCGACGGGAATGAGGTCTTGACGGTAATTGTGCAGCATGATACCCTCATATGTTTTCTTGTAGTTGGTCTTCAAATAAGCCAAACATGTTTTCACGTTCTGAGAACCGGAGATAAAATATGAAAAGTCCATGTTAGTCCAGTGAACCTGATTAGTCGACGACTGATTCAAGCGAACATCTGCACTAGCATGTAGAGCGCAACTTATAGTGTGATATATCCACAACACCACCTACCTCTGGCAGGGTAATTTCATCTCTGGCCTGCTCAGATGAACATGTGTAACATGCAAACAATTAATGATGATTTTTGCATGTATCTACTAGCAGATCATACAAATCATGATGATGTAATAACCGTTCCTCTATTATGAATTATAATCATGAATTTTTGTTTATATTTTTTATTTATCAAATTATTAGTTTTTACTTTTGACTAATATATATCCTGTTTTTTTTTCAGATTATCAAGACTAAGAAAATTACCCATGTAAAAAAAGTAGATCTTATGAAAATAATTGCAGAAACACCAAATTATCTGATCGATAAATCATTTCAAAATGTGAAAGATTTTTTGGAACATTTAAACCAAAATACCACATTCATCCAATCTTGTTATTTAGAACATTGTATTATCTGCAAGTCAATGTAGTGTTGTTGTGTTGTATTAATACTAAATTTTGGATTATAAAAATCTAATGGGATGATTTTTTTTTTTTAATACGTTCATCTACTTCCTAATTCGTGACATTACATTTCTCCCAAGACTCAACAATTATTTTTTTTCCTTTCGTATTTTCTTTTAAAAATAGTTTTAGCAATAGATGTTCTGTAATCCTTATCTCTCTTAATCACATTTCTCAGCGAAGGATTATACCCTAAAGCTTCGCTTAATACATTAGAACGAGCCACACGCCTCGTGTCGCTTTCGGAAGGTAAAATCGACAAAGCAGTTGTCTCCCAGTCACGTTGATGTGACGTACCGACAGGTTCGGTTACCTCATCTCTTTCATCGGCGACGCGGGGTGGGGGTCGTCTTGTGAGTCCCATGGGTATCGGACAGGTTATTTTCCTTGTTGTGCATTCATCGTCAACAGTGTATCCTACTGGTCCAAATCCGGACCCAACTTTACCTACATTTGTGTTGTGTAAGTGTGTGTGTGTGCGGGTGTGTGCGGGGTGGTGTACGAGAAGAGAGGGGATGGGGGTGGGGTGTTCGGCGGCGTTCGGCGGCGCGCGGCGCGCGCCTCCTCGAAGATGATGAGCAAACTGACAGATGCCGCCTTTTGTTTACCATCCGTTTAAAAGAAGCGTGCAAGCTAATGTTTAATTTAGTAGGTTCCCAACCCGTACCAGATATTATTGTGTGTACATGACCCAATTATAGCGTCTGTTGGTCTCTCCCAAAGTTGTGCGTGCGTGATTACAAATATTTAAGCTTACATTACATTCTCGCATATGCATTAGCAAGAGTGCATGCACTTATTGTTGATCAGTGATTGTGATTATTATTTTTCTTTTTAATTTTTCAGACTTCAAAATGTGTGACGCAGCGAAAATTGTTTCCAGTCTTGGAACCGCATTTGCTTCTAAAAAACCGAAGAAGAAACCTCTGCGAAACATACTCGAAAAACAACTGGAGGAATACCAGCAGCAAATCTTATTATCAAGTGCCAAAAATATTTCTGTTTTTCAAAAAAAAACCCATATGTGACAGAGCCCTGTTCAAATATCTGTTGAATGTCACACCGATTTGCAAAGAGAAAAAAAATGCAGAGATGAAGAAATTGTTGACAAAGGCTATCCATAACAAGGCATACGCTGATACACCCAATGATCGCCTCTACTCCATGGGAGAATGCTACTACACATTGCTGAATTGCACAGACATGCGTAAGTTTTTTAACATTTTTTTTTTGTTATTGATATGATTTTTTTTTTATTTAGCTTGTTGATTTTTTTTAAGATTTTAATTTTCTTAACCATTTTTTTTTTTTCAGTCGATGCAGGTTCCAAAGAAGGTCTTAAAACATATATGAAATCAGCACTGAATATAGAATGGCAATAATGCAAGTCCGCAACTGTCAACCAAGGTGATAGTATCATGAACTTCTGTCATAATGTGAATAACTTACTTAAAAGTTTTGATTTGCAAAATTGTGATTTTCGAAATCTGATCCTGAATACGTTCATACGCGAAGATTTCATCCCAGTTCACCGGTTTAATCAGACGATTTGTGAGATGACCTTTGAAACTCTGAAGTCTATTAATATCGATTTACAATTTTGTCAACTGCACGACATCCCAGACAACGTAAAGAACAAACGCCAAATGGCAGACATCGAAAGATCGAACACCTGCAGCAAATGTCAAATGTCATTGAGTGTTATCCGCGCCAAGGAGTGGCTGACCCGAAACATGGACGTCCCCAATCCTAAATTACGATCGCTCTTCATCCAACATGCCTTTACTGAAAATTGGAACCTAAATCAAGAGACTATCCATGCGGCTATGCAGAAAGGAGTCAATGTTGTCATTCAAGAAGTTTTTTGTTCCATCATCAATTTCATGAAATACATGTCCATGATAAGCGAGTCTTCCTCCATGCTCCTGAAAAAGCCATGTCAGACAGTAAGAGGGAAAAACCAACAACAACAATTATTCTCCAAAGTGTTACATGAAGCGTTGTTACACTCGTACAATCTGGACATGCCCGTCAATGATTCAAAACCACCCCAAAGAAAGATCGAAGTAGTGGAAATATCAATTCCAGTACAGACCACTTCTAGAAAACGCTCCAAATTTTCGATGTCAGAAATTCGGTCCTCCCCTATGGTGATCACAGTACCTGCCAAAAATTTGATATCTAAAGATGGAGCAACAGCCTTAGGTGAAACACTTCGCAAGCAATTCGAAGATACTCACGGATCAAACACATTCACCAAAAAGGGTGACCGAAAGAGTAACACCTATCCCAACTTCACCAAAATGTATGAGAACACAGACGCCCAGTTGAACGCGCTACGGCACGCGATCATAGCCCAATATCGTTCATGGATGTCGGTAACATCTACTCCCCTTGCGAATCACCTGTATGGTTCCATCATGTCAGTGGATCAGCTCTTCATCAATCATCAGTTTGATAAAGATATCATTGATGTCGACTCGAAATTGGTTATGGGACAAGTGTGTTTGTCAAGCACATGTGTGAGAATTATCTTCAAGAGATTGCAAATTGAATTACATGGTTTGTTGGTACATTTGGTAAAATAAGCAAAGGTAGTGTAAAACATATACTGTGTGTTCTTTTTTTTGTTGATGTTTGAAATCAATTGGTAAAGTAATTTGTCATTATCCTGACAAAGACTTTGTTCGTCAGTAAATTAAATTTCTATAGGATGACGAGTCATTGATTTAGTCATCAATGGTGCGTTAGGATAACAACAATGAAATGTTTGAAGAATCATAGTTGGGGAGTCCGTGCTCTGTTCGGGCAGACAGTTGCTTGCAAGTGATTGAAGGCATTCCACAGACGATACGAGACGAGATGTATCAACACGATCACCAACAGTATCAACAGCAGCAGCAATGGAACCATACTGGGTTGTCTGCGGTTGATGTTCGTCACCGTCATGATGAGAGAACGAAGTGTTAATGAAACTTGTAGATAGTAGTTTGTCGTATTGGGTACTGGTTCCAGCTTGAGGTTCTTCCGATGACAGCGTTCGATTGTTGTCGTCAAGAGAGGAGATTGATTCGTGACCAACGAAGAAGTGGTATTGAAATTTGTAGCGGGTGCTTCGTTGTAACGTTCCTCCTTGTGTGTAGACGAGCGGACACTGCTAGCTTGAAATTCTTCTAGGAAAGAATGTGGTGGTGGCAGCGTCCGGTTGTTGTTACCAACAGACGTTGCCAATGTCTGTTGAAACAATAATTCATTATCTTGCATTTCTTCAAATGGTTCAACCTTACACTCATGTTCGCTTTTGACCTCAACCGTGGGTAAGATTCGCACAAGACCGTAGGCTCGCATGGAACATTCCGTGGGTTTGAAGTTGTACTTGTCAAACAAAATTGTGAAAGATGATACTCCTGTAAATATTTCTTCCAAGTGGTTTAAGATCGTTTGGGTATTAAAATGAAAACCTGCTGCGGCACATTCGAACTGCAGTCTCAAACCTAACCAGAAGTCAACAGTGTTCCAATTTCAACAACAGAAAATTAAAAGCTTTGTACGATAACCAATCTCACGAACAGCAAAACGTAGATGACTTATTTATATCAGAAGATATACTAGTGCCTCTGCGCAAGCCAATGATGGATAGTAACTTTAACCACCATGAAGAGGAAGAGATGTTCAGATCCATCAAAGATTTGTGGTTGTGTAAGAGTGGTATTCATCCTATCGATCAAGCCGAACTCTTTAAAAAATTAACTTTCAGAAATTATAACAAGTTATGGTTGCTCATGTTTGCAAGGGCTATTGAAGTATTTCGAAAATGGTGTGTTCTGACACCTTCTTCTGTTGATCAGTCCTTCTTTTCTGTTAAGTTTAATCATACTGTGTCACAGATTCACGACTACAGTGCTCCAACTATGGTTCACCATGCTATATTTGTTTCTGAGAAAATGATTTCAGAGTGTCTCCGCAATATGGTACCTCTCATTCATCTCCGGAACATGCATATTGACATTGCCAAACACCACCATCAACAAGGTGGTGGCGGCGGCGGCGGCTTAGAAAATCTTAACGTGTTGAGCGTTGTCAACCCTGAGCTGGTCGACAAGGCAATTCTGAGTCGAGAGTTTCTGACCAGTGAATATGATGAGACTGGGTCTTTCACGACAAGTAAGTTCACCAACGGAGCAACGTTTAGCTTCACACCCGGTACAAGCATGGACCTCAGCGATTACCAAACGGATGATGGGTGTGTGACTGTGGACACAGACTATACCGGCCGAGAAGAAGTGTTAGAATTGGATTCAATCAACACGTGTTATGATGAACTGATACATGCATTAAAGTATGGTGTTTTCGACAGTGTGGTTTCCGATGAAGGTTGTGAAAGATCAATAAGATTATATGATAATGATTTAGTCATGAAAACTAGTGGTGATTCTATTCACGTTGTATCCAACAATAAAGGTAGCGAGAACACTATGAAGAACGCTAGAGAAGCATCTCTCAATGATCACAACCACTGTACTACCATTCTCCATTCCGTATACGGCACTCTCACCTCCGCTTACCCTCCCGTCAACGACAATTACAATGCCCGTCATATCCTCATGAACATGCAACATGTGCAACGGACCTCCTCCTCTTCCTCCTCATCTGATGAAGGAACGGTGACGACGACGGGACCGTCACCACCGCCTTCTCGAAAAAAAGTCAATGAATATTCTCTGAGATACCACATGGGTCTGGGAAGAGGTTACGTTATCTATGACGACGAATTCACAGAATGTAAAAACCAATCTTATCTTGTCACTCTCAAGTATTGTTTGAATGTACTGAAAGATAATCTTCCGTATAATATTCTGTTGACCGATTGGACATCGATTGTGTTTGCTTCTAAGATGGAAAAACAACAACAAGTAGACAAAAAGAAATCGCCTTTTTATTTTTATTTTTTATTTTTTATTTTTTTTACATTGCAGCCTATTGCGCCGGTAGGCTTCTTCCGGTGGATCCTGATGGTCGGTCCAAGGCTTCTTTCCGGTAGGTCCTGATGGTCGGCCCAGCCCGTTCTGGCGCAGGCGAGTGTTTATAGTGGCGCCATCTTGCATTGGCTCATGCTGCCCTCCCAGAGCTCATCTTTGATCCTAGAATCTAGAGTCCGGGTTGATAGGTGGTCTTATGGACAGCATGTGGGTAGTTTTAAGCCACTCGGCGGCGGCTGAAAAATCCCAGCTTGGTGGCACCGGGCGGGGATTGAACTCGCGTCCTCCTGAACACGAGGCCGTTACTTTGACGACTCAGCCACCGCCTTATTCCTACTTCCAAGTGTTCACCGAAAAAGAAAGAGAGAGCAAGAATGTCTCCAATGTCGTGCCGTACCTGGCTAACCCGGTCGTCTCTATGAAATGGTTCCTCATGCGAGCCCATCATCTACGATTGTCATGTACCAACACCGGCGTTGCCTGTCTGTCCAAGTTCATGAGTGCACGCTTCCACAGGCAGCTTAACAACCATCGTTCTTCCAATAATCTGTTAAGTGTTTTTAAAATGGTGAATACAAAACATCGTGTATAAGCGTCGATAACAACAGATTTTTCTTATCGACGGTAATTTTCTGTTGGGTGGCAGATTAGAAAATATCAATCTTAAATCAGACATGTATGTCAGGTGTAAGATTCAAACTGAAAAACAGATCGTCCTCGAATCGATGTTCGATCCTAACACAAAATCGGCTTTCTTGAGTATGTGCATTGAAGGCACCGCTGAGACACGTGGACTCATGATGGCTGAACACATTTCGAGATTGGTGAACTACTCTTCCAATGATATAAATCTATGGTATCAACCTGATCATTAACTTCAGAATGGGGTGGGGTCCGGATCTACATAGGGTAATGTACATTAGGTAATAGGTAGGTCCAGATCTACATAGGGGAATGTACATTAGGTATCTTTAGAGTGGGGCTCGGATCTACACAGATAAATTTATATTAGGTATGTTGACAATAAAATTTTAAAAAAGAATAACTTAAAAAAAAAATGTGACTACTTTACTTTCTCATCCTGAAGGCACACCAATAAAATAGATGAAAGATTAAATCCATATTTCCTTATTTTCTTTTTACAGTTAATGAATGTGACGAGTGACGTACAAATGGTTCATTACGATAATATGTTTGCTGATCAAAGTTTCGTTCTTAATTCTAGCAAAGTAAGTTACTTTTGACTCTCCAGCGACGATGACAGTGGAAGACAATGATGAGTTATTGTCCAAACTATTGGCTGGAGATATAACTGAATTTATTCCAACAGTGCTGACGTTCAAGTCAGTGTATCCACCTGAAAAGTGAAGATCGTGTTTGGTTCTGTTGTAAATCTTGACCATGCACAATTCTTGAGGTAGAGTGTCAGCATATACGGGTGTCACAGGCACAAATTGGAATACAACATCTGATTTATTAGCTTCGACTTCAGCATCTGTTGACAGGATGGCGATTTCACCCAATGGAGAAGCAAATACATCCTTGACGACAACTGGTGCCTTAGCATTGAAGGAGACGGACACGGGAACCCCGATGGGTGAAGTATCAATGTGTGCTTTCTTGATGTATGTCTGCCTCGTTGCCATGCCGGACACCAACATGACCGCAACAACAATTACTAGCAATGCGAGTACCAACATAGTTACAGTATTCATATTCATAAAATCCATGATTGGTTATATTTCTCAGATGTTCAGCGCGTGATTTTAACATGAACCGTTCACAGTTTCAGACGATGTAACTGACGGACGTCTTTAAATTTTGTCGTATGACGTCAACTGAAAATACGACAAATTTGTATACGATTGTTTATTTAAATCACTTAGGTAAGATTTACTGAGAAGTATTAAATCTGTGGGATCACCACCTAGTGGATTGACAGTGTCAAGGGTTGCAGTTATATCCTTTGTGGCCACGGAAACGGGTTGACTATCGGAAGCTACTAGCGGTTCTGATTTCAATGAACCTTTCAATTTACTTTTAACAGCGCTCATTTCTTCGGCATATTTTTCGATAGTGTTGACAAAACTATCTTTGAATGATTTGTAATATTTTAGGTCTTTAAAACTATCACTACTATATCTCTCATCTTGTTTCAATATTAGATTCAACGGAACTGGAAAGGAGGGTAGAAACGAATCGTCCATTACGTTGGGACGGACACGCACAGCGTTGCGTAAGGCCCACACTCCCAAAGAACATATTGTGTCTCTGTCTCTCGAAGCCAGACGTTCTTCTTCTTCATTGTTGTTGTTCGGTCTAGTGGAATATACAATTTTGGAAGATACAGTCCAAGTCTGTAACAGACGCATTATATCTTTATCTTCGATAGGGAGATCATTCAACTGTATGTTGTATAACCGACAGTCCCAGAACCTCACTAGCGTAACGCATCGCGTTGTCTGAGAGGTGATGACTGTATAGATTGTAACTTACAACGCACCAAATATCGCTGTTGTCTTGTCTCTTTGACGGTTTGACATGATTGCTGACCACTTCGGATTTCAATTCTAACTTTCGGAACAACGTGTGTAATACAAAGGAAGTATTTCAATTTCTGAAATCTACATTTATTTTTTTGGCAATTACATCGATGTTAAATACGACCAACAGGTGATTCCATCTTCGGTGTGGAGGTACGTGAGTGAGCCCCGAACACGCTTGCGCTTCCAGATGTTGACGCTGACGCCGACGCCGCCGCCGCCGCTCTTGCGATCGGAGGGATACAAGCTTGGCGATTCAGGAAATCAATGTAACGGGCTTCCACTAGACTTTGCATGTACCTGTTGGATGCATCATCATCATAATGCGGCGGTGGCGGGTATTGGATTGGACTGGATGATAAATTTTTGGTCGCCGTCGCGTGGCTTTGGCAGTCGCAACAATAACAGCAGTCTTCTTCTTTTCCTTTTGTTCATTCTTAGTTTGACCACACGCACCATAATAACGATTCTCCAACTTGAGAATTGAATTCAATTTGATTAGCTGATTGTATTTCAAAGTATCAAGTTGTAAATATTTCATTACCTCTTCTTTTGAAAATTGGCGTTGGTGTATCCTATCATTCTTGCGTCGGTCATTGACTAAAGTCGTGATGACATCCAATGCCTCATTATTGTACATCATTATCATCTGCTGCTTTGGCTGCGAATAAGATTAATAAACGCTTGAAGTGTTTGACACAGTCTGCAAAAGGTCTTAGTTGATTTGAAGTATCTTTGCGAATGATGTTAAGGTAACGTCCTACTCTTTCCGATGAAGATAAACTAGGCCACTGCTCTTCATCTACTTGCATTGCAAGATGATCTTCTATGATCTTTGAATTGCGAAGTAAAGGATCAGTGTCTTGAAACCATTTTGATGTATCCAACAGTTCAGGAGAATGTATACTATACGGTATTTCTCCCATGGAGATTATACTGTTTAAACTCTTTTCTTTAGACATCTTAAAAATGACGGAACCTAAATTTAAATTCCACCACATGACTACTTGAGACATGCCACTTATAATATCAGGAAACTCATGATGTGGTTGTGGTAACGTTAATTCCTCATCATCATCGTCGTCGTCGTCATCATCATCATTGTTGTTATTGTTGTTATTATTAAGATTGGTGTTGTCGTGGTTATTACCAATTACTCGCTGAGACACTCGCGAACACAACCGATAGGCTACCATCCTATTGGCATCAGCAGTTACCCCTGCACCATCAACTGTAGCTTTGACTGTTTTTTTTAGCATTGTTATGATTGTACGATCCCTGATACCCGACCTCTTCGATGACGAATATTTGTTTCTTGCCAGCCACATAAGCCAATTTAGCATCAGATGAAGAACAATCACCCTTTTCAACCAGCGCTTCTGCACCCATGTCGGTGTAGGAATCCCACCAAGTATGTTTGGCGATGTTGACAACAGATGATTTTAAGTTGTTTCCTAAACCAACTAAAACAACGACAGTTTTTGGAGTCATGTTTAACCCAATAGATGTTATGGTTTGGACCAGGTGATGAGCCATTTCTCCGTCGCCAGTGCACATATTGTTGATGAAACCCATGAAGTTCATCATGGATCTCAGAAAATACAGACTGTGAAGTCTAGGTAGCCCTGTTTTTTGATCAACTACTTCTCTGTAACATTTTTTAACTGCTTTAGCAACATGTTTATCTACTTTACTTTTGTTGTTAAGATTTTTGGAGAGATCGAGTGCAAGAGCGTAGGAGATCTCCAGCGAGACGGCGTTCTCGTCGTCCACACAGTAACACACAGGTGCCATTAAGGCCGACGTTACTACGTCAACTTGTTGTCGCTTCTTCGGTGGTGGACCAATCCTGTCTAATTCTGTTCGTTGATATCATTGGAAGAGTAGTTCACCAATCTCGAAATGTGTTCAGCCATCATGAGTCCACGTGTCTCAGCGGTGCCTTCAATGCACATACTCAAGAAAGCCGATTTTGTGTTAGGATCGAACATCGATTCGAGGACGATCTGTTTTTCAGTTGTTAATTTACCTGCCTCCTTAAAATTATATTTTTCTGTCAGCACTAGAAATCATATTTTTAGTTTCATTAATAAAAGTTTTATCATTTCTTCGAATGTGTTCCATTGTGACATATTTCCATCCAATAGGGTACTTCCTGTGTTAGGTAAGAACGGAATAAATGAAGTATTATTTGGATGTAATTGTGATAACGGGATACAAGGATAAGACAAAAGGAAGGAATATTGGGTATATATACAAAAAATAAATCAATGATTTTATTATTCTATAAAATAGGGATGGGGGTTCACTTTGTACACTCTTGATGAGTTTCATCCAAGGTGGAAAGTAGTAAATGCCCATTTTATTAGGTATCTTCATCTTAATAAATCTAAAACCTAAAAATTCGGTGGTTATATTTGTACTCATGTTTTCTAATAGAAAACATGGCCACCTAAGCAAGGTAAACTGGAAGCTCATCATCAAACTCACTCTTTCTCTCTCTTATCTAATAACATAGTTGTACATTGCTTAAACCTAAGACAAATGAAGGACCTTTTGATATGTGTCAAAATAGACTTGGTCCTTTTGATTATAATTTGTACATATTGAAATGCCTTTGGCAGACTTAGGTTATTGATATACATAGATACAAAGGTCCTTTTGATTATAATTTGTACATATTGAAATGCCTTTGGCAGACTTAGGTTATTGATATACATGGATAATTTGTACATATTGAAATGTCTTTGGCAGACATAGGTTATTGATGTACATGGATGCAAAATATATGATATTGAGTTTACAAGAATTTTTTTATTAACATATCAATCTCAGACACTTGCTCATTGTGCTGCTGCTGCTGCTGTTGTATGTAAGGTTC
The DNA here is from genome assembly GCF_024679095.1 of Eriocheir sinensis. Lineage (NCBI taxonomy): Eukaryota > Metazoa > Arthropoda > Malacostraca > Decapoda > Varunidae > Eriocheir > Eriocheir sinensis. The sequence goes on along the minus strand of NW_026111106.1, from coordinate 541,469 downwards.
AGTAGGGTAAGGTGGTGCGAATGAGGGTGGGGGTGGTTCAGTAGCAATCAGCATCACCGGTGGGGACGTCGTTGATGACGCAGCAGCAGTAGTGGTGGCAGTAGGGAAGTGGTGGGAGTGTGTCATGTTCATGTTGTTGTGGGTAGGAGGAGACATCTGCTGCTGCATCAGTATGGTTGGGGGTGTGTGTGTAAGGAGGAGATGGTTGGGTATAAGGTGATTGTTGTTGAGTGTTGAAAGGTGAATGAGATTGTTGTTGTTGAGCAGCAGCAGTAGTAGAAAAAGGTGAATGGGACTGTTGTTGATGAGCAATAGCAATAAAAGGGGAATGAGACTGATGTTGTGTATTATTGAAAGTTGAATAAGAACGGGGTGAGTTTTGTTGAAGAGGAGGAGGATGAGAAGAAACAGATTGTTGATGAATAAATCCTATTTGTTGTTGAAATGGAATATAATAAACTTGGTTTGACATATTGGTCAATTGTGTGTAAGAAGGGGATGATCCACCACCACTAAATCTAGTGTAAGATGATGAAGAGGCATCTGATGAATTGTAAGGAGAAACCTGCACGGATTGGATGGGTTGAGACGTACTACAACCACTACAATTTCCGCCAACGCCGCCGCTGCTGGATGCTGCAGAGGAAGGCGATGGCTGCTGGTGAATGATGTTGTTGTCATTTGTGTTCGGTGAATCTACAATAAAGTTTTGCGCCACAGCATGCTGTGTTCGGTGAACCGAATATTAATTCTTGCGCTGCCGCTAATGGGTCGATGTTAGGTTTAGTATTATATGTCGATGAGGGTGGAACAACAGATGCTGCTATGGGTGAGAGTGAATGATGAGAGAAAAGTTGTTGGTCTTCTTCCTCCATCACTTCATCATTTCTGAATGAGATAGTTTTTGGAGTATGATTCTCGACTGGCATAGGTGTGTTCAATTCACAATCGTAAGCGTCGTAAACGGGTGATGACTGTCTGGGTATGATGCCAATTGGAGTACCCGGTCCCGGTGTGTTGAAACAAACAGAATATATTTCATTCTGCTGTAATGATGATCTTTTGAAGAAATGTGGTTGTGGTGGTGTTTCAATAGTTTCAAAATCATTGTGTTGGCTGTTTATTAACTGTAGATTTTTAACAGCTTGTTCTTGCTCTTTTCGTTGTTCATTTTTGGCGTTCTTCTTCATCTTGTCTCTTTTGCTGCTCTCGTCTCTTTTGTTGCTCTAGTTCATCTCGTCTCTTTTGTTGCTCTAGTTCATCTTGTTTCTTTTGTTGCTTTAGTTCATCTTGTTTCTTTTGTTGCTCTATCTCTCGTCTCTTTTGTTGCTCTAGTTCATCTCGTTTCTTTTGTTGCTCTAGTTCATCTCGTTTCTTTTGTTGCTCTAGTTCATCTCGTTTCTTTTGTTGCTCTAGTTCATCTCGTTTCTTTTGTTGCTCTAGTTCATCTCGTTTCTTTTGTTGCTCTTGTTCATCTAACTTTTTTTTTTTTGATCTAGTTCATATCGTTTCTTTTTTTGCTCTAGTTCCTCTAACTTTTTTTTTGTGCTTGTTCCTCTAACTTTTGACGCTCTTGTTCCTCTAACTTTTGATGCTCTTGTTCCTCTAACTTTTGTCGCTCTAGCTTTTGTCTCTTTTGTCTCTCTTGTTGTGCTTGTTCCTCTAACTTTTGACGCTCTAACTCTTGTCTCTTTTGTCTCTCTTGTTGTGCTTGTTCCTCTAACTTTTGTTGCTCTTGTTCCTCTAACTTTTGTAAGAAATTCTGAGTTAAGTAACACATGTATGTAAATAGGGTTTAGCTAAAGTAGGGTCCAATATTTTAAATATATTTTTCGAAAAGTTTTAAAGTGTTATATAATAAATGTGTTTGAACAAAGTTAAACGGAAAGAAACTTGCACATAGTTTGTGCAAGAAACTGGGGTCAGGATATGCAAAGAGTTTGTCACAGGCAGGATCTACACACAGTTTAACCGGAGAAGAAACTGGGGTCAGGATTTGCACAGAGTTTGTCAGGTGGGTTCAAGATTTGCACAGTTTAACTAGTCCCTGTTAAATTTGTTTCATAACACACATGTATATAATTATGATATTTTTAGTTAATAAAAAGTATACTGTTGTTCTGCATCTCAATTCTTCTTCAACTATATCTAGACAATACTGACAGCAAGGAATAATGGTGACTTAAGATCTTCATCAAAGTTTGTAGAAATAAGTCAGTATCGTGCACAGAAACACATTCGAGTATAGACGACATTTACGCTATCACGTTCTTAACCTTCTAAGAAGGCTCCGGGTGAATATGTGTTTTAGTCTTGAAGCGACATTCAGATCAATTGTAAATTATGCATTACATGTAGCGTGTCCACACTGAGATCTTTCAAATCAACTGCAAGAACTAAAAGTTAATTCGAACTACAACTACAAGTCACGGACACACTTTGACATTTAATTTACTTAATTGGAGTGTTAACGAATCGGAAGCTTCGAAAGACACAAAGACTTTTCTGAAGAGTAGATGTCGCTGCAGCAACTATTAATGGTTTTTGGATCTTAGAGACGTGTGTTCCTTTCTCTGTTTTCAAAAACAACCACCCCTCAACTTCATCGATACCGATGTTTTCAATTTTCCCTTCGCCATCACAGTACATGTGAACACTTCATGTAGAACAATGATAAATACATTTTGGTGTGAACAAGAACATCGGTTTAAATGTTTTATTTTTTGTAGGGTCAATATCATCCGAACTGTCACCAGGAGTAAAAATAGCTGTTGGTGACTTTCCTTTCCAATAACAGTCTATTTTTCTACCGTCGTGGGTTTGATCTCCGACATCATTTTCTTCAACACTCGTATGACTCTTACCGATAAACCATTGGGAGTGTTTCCCATAATCGTCAAAACAATGTTTTTGGAATTCTAGCAGGGACAGAAATTTGTTGTCGTCATAATTGATATCCATCAAAGATAGAGCCACGTTCTGTAATAACTGTTGGTCTTCAACACAGGCTGATGATTTGACTTCAGCGATTCTCCGAATGAATTTACCGTAGGAACCGATCATGTAAGATATGTTGTTTAATTTCTTTTCAATGTACGTTGTAATGCCTTGGCTATTAAGTATAAAATTATCTAGGCGAATTAGTTTGTCTTGCCACTCGCCCAAGATTTTGTTAGTTCTTATCTTGGTTTTAACGAGACGTCTGGTGAAAATCAGCGGTGTAAAATTGGTTTGGTTGTCGTTTCTCAGTTTTCCGTTTGACTTGATATCAAACCATGAGAATATGGAAGGTGGATGAGTATGGTTAAACAACAGACCCATGTTAGTATTGTTTATCATCGGTTTAACTTCTACATTAATTGTATCTCGTGAGAGTTTACTAATGTGAATGTAACCTTCCGAGAGTCGTATATCTTCATCCGTTAGATTTCCTACACCCTCTGTTGTTACAGATCCTGAACTCTTTAAAACCACACTGTAAAAAAAAATCTGTAAATTTTACAGAAAACTCACTGGTAATGTGGCTGCCAAACTTTATCCGTAAAATTTACAATTTTCTGCAATTTTATTTTTCTGTAAAACTTTACAACTTTTCCGTAAATGATGTTCCGTAAAATTTACAGCTTTATGTATTTTTATTTTCTGTAAAATATTACAGTATAATTTCTGTATACGATTTACAGGAATTACTTGTAAATAAAGTGGGTAAAAGGGGAAATTACCTGTAAAAAAAATGAGTAAAAGGGTAAATTACCTGTAAAAAAAGGGTAAAAGGGAAAAAATGTATTTCTCAATTTTATTGTATTTTACTGGAATTACAATACTGGTCCAAAATATTTGTAGTTTACAAGAACTAGTGAATAAATTAACAGTAAGAAGTTGTAAGAAATTTCTGGTTAATGTCCACATTATTTACTCTTTATGTTAGCAGCACAGTATGCAAACCCTTAATATATCAATCCAATTGGGGTGAAGACTGAATCGAGAAAACCAAAAAAAAAATAAAGAAATAAAAAATAAAGAAATAAAATAAAATAAAATAAAATAAAATATATATATATATATATATATATATATATATATATATATATATATATATATATATATATATATATATATATATATATATATATATATATATATATATATATATATATATATATATATATATATATATATATATATATATATATATATATATATATATATATATATATATACAGTAGTACCTTGAGATACGAGCAGCCTGACATACGAGTTTTTGAGATACGAGCCACGATTTGGTCCGTTTTTTGTTTGAGATGCGAGCGTAATTTTGAGATACGAGCACTAAAGAACACTAAATAAAACTTTTTCTTTTATTTTATATATATTTTTATGCATTGATAAAGTATACTGTTGTTGTTTGACATACGAGTAGACTGACTTACGAGCTAAGTTACAGAACGAATTAAACTCGTATCTCAAGGTACTACTGTATATATATATATATATATATATATATATATATATATATATATATATATATATATATATATATATATATATATATATATATATATATATATATATATATATATATAATGGTGTGCTAATTTGCCGTTTGACGTATAAACCATTTTATCAGGAAAGCAGAAGAAAGTTTGTTTACCTCTGTATGTGTAGTACAGAGTATACATGAGCCAAGAGAAAAGTTTTGTATATGCAGAAAAGATAGGATATTAGAAAAATCATGTTTGATAAAGACCAAATTAGATATATCAAGGTTCAATACTGTATACAACTTATCATGTGAAGCAGCAAATACAGATTTGTGTCAATTCCTACAGTAATGACAACCAAAAACATTTGACTGCATATCCTAAATCAAGAGCAACATTTTTCATGACAATCGTTTTAAAATTAATATACTGCGGAAAGCTGACTATTCAGCGCTTACGAGGCTTTTGAATATTTACCAACAATATTATTATATACACAATAAAATACTAAAACTAAAATTCAGTACTTAGAATAACTTACATCGACGGCTACACTTCAAGAACCTTTTTTTAATATGAACGATACTTTTCTTAACAGATCTTGAGTATCACATATCTACCTGATTTGGCAGGACACAGAAGTACAAAAATATTCCTTATCTCTGTAGGGAAACACTCCACCTGAGCCAAAGTACACAAAAATAAAATCACCATTCTTAAGGTAAGAGAGAAGCATTAAAGGAATGTAAGGTTTATCATATGCCAGGAATGCCTATTTGACAGGCTTGTTAAATGCTTATTTCCTTGTGTTCACATGAAAAAGATAATCTAGCCTTTGGAATCTGAATGAGGTAAAAGGAGAAATTACCCGAGCAAAGTTTTAAAACTAAAGCACCATAAAATATTATATTTATCCATGCACACACACACACACACACACTATATATATATATATATATATATATATATATATATATATATATATATATATATATATATATATATATATATATATATATATATATATATATATATATATATATATATATATATATATATATATATATATATATATATATATATATATATGTGTATGTTTACCCAAAAAAAAAAAAAAAAAAAAGTAGTAGACATTACATTGTGCATCATCTCATCAGGCAGAGAGTACTACTGATCAGTCGAGAGTAGCGCCAGTTTCTATCACCTTCCAGTTTCTTCCTCCACTGGCTGACAGCACCTGTAATAATTAAGACCAAGATATAAACATGAAACAAAATTGGGATTGCTGTCTTGATTCTTGAACACGTAATATTACATGAATATCAGCTAGGTACATACTACAGGGCAAGATGTTTATTTATATTGAAGAAAACTGACTAAAGAAAAGACCCACTAAGCTTCCAGATAAGAATGACCAGCCCCCTTCCACTGTCACAAACATACAACCAATTTCAAACTGTCACTACGTATTCATAACATCGCTAATAAAATTTATAAGAAAATAAGTAATTTTTTGGTGTGGTAACACTATAACACCTCTAATAAAAGCTATAAATCAACAAATAAAATTTGGGTGTGGTAGCAATAGGAGGAGATTCTGGGCAAAATCAAATGGTAAATCAATGAATGAAATACATAAATGTACATGAACTTCCTGGAGGCTACTTTCAGTTAACCAAATCCTATGAAGTGCTTCACAATTTCTTGGGAAAAAAATAATGAGCATTATTAAAGACTGAGTACGTGTCTCAACGGAGGTAATGGGGAGACAACAGGCTAAAAGGTGTAAAGACGGCAAAGTTGGCGAATTCCGATATTTGGGGTTCATGGTACAGTAGACTCACGTTTATCCGACCTCCGATTATCCGACCCTTGAGGGGGTTGGATAGCAAGTCGGATAACCAATTTTTTAATTGTTATTTGTCTTAAGACTTCACAAACAACACAAATAATTACACAATACACAGCTGTCTAGGAATCATGAGGGTACATTTGTACCACCCCGGCCCTTTGCTTGCCTTAGGTCCATGCAGTGTACTAAGAGGGAAAAAAGGTAGGTTTCTTTCTTTCTTTATTTTTTTAATCCATATTTTATACTTTCAGGGGGTGCATAGGGCAGCTTAGGTGCTGTAGAGCCTGTATAAATAATTTCAGAATTTTTTGCTTTTTTTTTATTTCTAACCCGCTCAACCAAACTTTTCACTTATCTGACCACTCTCCGGTCCCGTTGGGGTCGGTTAAACGAGAGTCAACTGTACAGGGTAATGGAGAGTGTGGTAGGTAGGTAAAGAAGAGAGTTTAATCAAGATGGAATAGATGGAGAAAGACAGCAGGAGTGATATGTGACAGCAAGGTTTCCGCAAGAAAAAAAGGGAAGATTAATAAAACAGTAGTGAGACCCGCCAAGCTGTACGGTATGGAAACAGTACCACTAACTTTTTCAAAAAATAACAAAGAGGCAGAGTTGGAAGGAGCGGAATTGAAGACGCTGCAATTTCCTCTTGGAGTGACGAATGATTACGACATAGGAATAACACACGTACGCCAGGTTGTGGAACAAAGCAAGAGAGGCGAGGCTGAGGTGGTTTGGACATGTCAGGAGGAGAGACAAGGAGTATGTGGGGAGGAGGATGCTGGACAAGGATCTACCCAGCAGGAGGAAGAGAGGGAGACCAAAGAGAAGATTTATGGATGCTGTGAAGGGAGGCATGCAAGTGGTGGGCGTGACACAGGAAGACGCAGAAGACCAAGCGCGTTGGAGAACAGCGATTCGCTGTAGCGACCCCTAATGGGAGCAGTCAAAAGATTATTAAAGATTAAAAATGTTTTCAGAAGTAATGAATATTACCTTGTGGATTTAGCACCTCCACTCTACATCAGCAATAGCATTAATCAGGGACAGAACTCTGGGATGGACTTGGGTGCGTCTCTTGCAGTGCTTCTTTACTTCAATCTTGCTGCCCCGCTCTGGATTGATGCCAACAAAGCATCTGCAATGATAGACAGAAATATACGTGTTGTAAATACTGGAATTTTTTCTTCAGCCTTAACAACACTATGTACTAAATTTAATATGTAGGCTATAACTGCATACCACAGAAGTAGATGTTGCTCATTAACAATCTACTCAGTTTCAAAAGAATACCGTAAAGATATTTTAGAAGAAAATTATGATTTCTTGACAGGTAACAATGGAATTTTTTTCTTTGTTCTAGCCTGTGTGCACCGGTAGGCATTATGTGTCCTTTGATGTCGTTCAGGGCAGCCCGGTAGTGGTGGAGGCAAGGATTTTATAGTGACACTTTTAGAAACCCATGCCCCCCCTCCCCGAACTCAACTTTGTTGCATGTGCAACTAGATTTCGGTTATCAGGGTGACATGTAGGTGATTTTACGACACTCGGCGTATGACACAAAGTTTCAAGGTGGCACTGGTGGGGTTCGAACCCATGCATAGACATCAGTCCGACCCCACGCTCACCACCTTATCCATTCGGCCCCGCCTCCTCTAGACATTTTACCCTTAAGTTCCATTTAAGAAAATAATTACCTTTGAATGAACTCCAGTGTCGATGCAGAATCAACAGGGTACATTATATTGAAGTTGTAGTAGGAGGCCAGCAGCATAGCCAGCCCAGTAGTAAATGTTGCGATATGGTCAGTGACAACAACACCATCAATTGACAACATATATCTGGTTGCCGTCAACCTTGATGCCCCTGAAATGTAATAAAGAAAATTAACATGCCTCTCTTGTAATTTTATGATACACCTCTAACATCCTAACCGCTCCGTCCACCCTTCTATGCTTAAGACGGAACTGCTTTTAGATGTTTAACCTCCTCCACCTCCAGCCTTTGTCCCAAAAGATCATGTAATAATAATAATAATAATAATAATAATAATAATAATAATAATAATAATAATAATAATAATAATAATAAAATAATCAAAATAATGATAATAGTTTCACCTCTCTTCTGCATAGTCTGTAGGGTGTTGCAATATAATTAACTTTGCCTGCTTTCTCTCCTTACAGCACTCATCACTCACCCTAAGCATCATTCTACTGAATGTATCCTTTTTTCCCCCCCGAAAAAAGCAATATTATCCATCTATATGCAAAATTACCTCCATAAACTGAATTATTCAATATTTTTGCCATAAAATTGTGTACTCCTACCACAATTTACACTGTTAAGGGTTGCAGCACTAAACCTCCTTTGGTTGCATATCATTATCCATAAAATATAAAAGCTAGGTTCCATGATAATATTGGTAAATATCAGCCAAGCTTAACTTACCAAAGCCTATTAAACATGGTGTCTTGGGAAGGTCCTTTTCCAATTCAGGTCTAGCTGCAGTTGGCTGAAAAATGAATAAGCAGAAATAAATATAAATGAAAGCCTTCACACTTAGGGAACATATAACAAATTACTCCTACAAGAACAACACAAACACATAGAGCACAATAGGCACAAAGAGTTCAGAGATACATGCAAACGGACAAAATGACAAGACATACATACAGGTGCATGGAGACAGACAGGTACTCGGTGCGACGCACAGGTACAGATGGACGAACAAACACAGAGAAGGTTCACTTCAAGGGTTAAAATCTTCCAGTTCCCAGAACTCAGCTGTCAAAGTACTGTACTACTACGCATTGTTAGAGGCACACAATGTATGATCATATTGGAATTTTTTAGATCATCAGTTTAGTATGGTATTTACTTTTGTATACAACTTGAACTATTAATATAGAAAACTAACCTTTACACATACATACAGAGAGTCTTCTTTTCATTTAGGTAAGACATAGCAGCACAGATCATAGCTGCTACCTCTGCATTGCCATTATCAACAGAGCATTTAGCCTCCACAAGTTCCTGTTGAATTCTCCTTATATTCATGTTTGGTTCTTCTTCTATCCATTTTAGAATTCGTGCTCCCTTACTAGCAATGGCAGACTCTACTTTTTCACTTATGTTAATGCCAGTGAGTTCCATAAAATGAACGAACATTCCTGCTGCCTCAAATAAATAAGGCCATTCTATTTTTAAATGAAGAACATCCATTTTCCTTTGTATGATGTCTTGCCTTTGAGAAAAGTAGGTATCCTTCATCAGATATTCCACTTCATCATGAAGTTTTTCTTTGTATTTCTGTTTTAATAAGCTTTGCTTATCTTCTTGTGTTGTTTCTGATTCCCCCTCTGGGTAATCACTCGGCATATAATTAATGCATCCATACTTATCATGCAAGTATATTTTGGTGACTGGACCAGCTCTCACAGCATCTTCCTCCTCCAATACAAGGGAGTTTCTACCTTTCCTTTTGAATGAGTTACTGTCAGATTTTCTATTTATGTTGCAAACCGTGACTGCAATTGTTTCAGAAGGGAATCATATCCAGTACCAACACGAATGCCTTCAATCTCATCTAGGAAAGACTGAGGATATGTCTTCACAATCTTTTGTGCAATTGTTGCTAGTGACCTTTTACCTGGCTTCTGAGAGATCTTACTTATTTCATCAACTAGAATTCTCACCATCTCTCTTCTTGCTGATGGTTTAGGTCTTAACCTCTTTTGTAAACATGTCATTAGATTTTTCTTTGAAAATTTTGACCATGGTATTTCAAATTCATCTGCCCAAACAGGATTTACACCAGGCCGTAAATTTGCTGCTATTTCTCTTTCTTCCTCTGAGATTGAAGGTGGTGAAACCGATTCAGATATTATATATGTGTCTGATAAAGCAGTCTCTTGTGATGTCTGAGATGGTGTGGACCCTGAAATTTAATTAAAAAGAAAACCTATATAACATGATGCCTCTTAAGTTTCCTGGGCAGTACAGTCAAACCTCAAAACTCAAAGTGTCAAAAAAGTAAATACAGTGTATAAATGAAAGTATTTATAACTGCATTGACCTTAGTGAGAAGTGCTGATGGCAAAAATTTAATAGCAAATTTTTCTGCCAGTGAAAACAAACGAGTTAAGAGCAGTCCTATATGTTATGGCCATCATCGGCTGCGTTTGAGTTCTAAGAGTTAAAGAAACAGTGTTCAGATTCCAAGTTATTCGGGTTTTGGGGCGTTTTTGTTTCTTGCATGTATCTGTTTATTTCATAAGGTATATTATCTCTGACAAATTCATGAAATGTTAAGAGTAGATAACACCCACATCTGCTGCAAAAATTAAAGAAAATTTAGCTTAAAATAATTATGTACCTTGTTGCCAGTTATGAATAAGTTTCCGCACTTGAATGTCCTTCAGCATCGGAAGATCAGATGACTTAACATACTTTAGGTCATCTTTTGTTTCAACACCTAAACCTATAAGGTGTTCACACGCTTCCTCCAGTACTTGTGGAAGAAGATTGGGAAGAATACTCTGAACTGCATTCTTGATTTCCTCCATACTTCACAGCTCTGATGACAAAAAAAAAGATAAAAAACGAAAAATGCAAAAAAATAAGTAGTAATTTAGCATTTAGTGCTAGAATGAAGAAGAGTACATAAGAAAATGGATATGATAATACAGTGGACCGTCGATATAACGCGAGATAGGTTTCAGGAAAGTTCGCTTAATGCTAATATCACGTTGTACTGAAATAAGGGTGCATGTCTTACTTAGCACAACGGGGGTGTTTAGGAAAAATGAGCGACAAATTCAACTCTCGTAATTTAGTGAGGATTCGTTTTCAATAGATTTTGGACTCCTAAATTTACACGTCACTTTATATGGAACATTTTATACCAATTTGTGTTATGTCAACGGTCTACTGTGTAAAGAGGTTCCCAAATTATTTATAGTCCTGTTTAGTTTCACTTCTGAGGTATACAGTAAACCCGCATAAGTCACACTAATCAGAGGAAAAGCAGATACGAGATAGCCAAAAATCTGAGATATCCGATGGGCTGTTTCCAGTCTGTTTACTACTGAAAACCCCAGGTCTTCTGGGACCCCCCCAACCCCCATTATTATTTCACTGTTTTATCATTTTGAAATACAGTAATTCCTCGATAAGTGACGGTCCGATAACCGACGCTTCACATAACCGACACCTTCAAATTACAACAAACCCTATATATCTGGCACTGTTTCCCTGGAACTACACACACTTTTGAGTAAATTACTAAAACCCTCACAGATCTGACATTGTTTGCCTCATGCAACCACCTACTTTGCCCAGATCTCCACAACCAGTCTCCTGAAATCCCAGCACAGTGAAATTTGGGATTGTCCAACAGTCCAGGAACCTAACCCCTTATAACATTGAAAATGGGGACCGATGACCAACATCCAGGAACCTAACCCCCCCATTATAACACTGAAAATGGATCTCGATAACCGACGTTTTAGATATGGCATGACGTCAGAGGCCCTGTTGGTTATCGAGGATTACTGTAATATTAAATCATCAATTTTCTCATACACTTAAGACACCTAAAGTCATTGTGTGTACTGCTTAAGTACAGGTGTCCAAATTGCTTCCATTCCCAGTTATAGAGTTTCAGCGTAAGGCATCTGGTTGGCACCAGAAACTCTGACACACGCATGATTAACTACAATCCGGGATATCCAGATTTTGTCCAAGGGTCATAAAGTGTCTAAGAGATCTGATATCCGAAAAGTGTATATCCAATTCATGCGGGGTTTACTGTATTTTTCCAGAACTTTACCAATGACGAATATTTCTGAATGAACAATTATATAAATAACTATTATACAAACTTGTAAATTTATAATCTATACAACTTTTCATAAAGCAAGTACAGTACCCTCATGTACAGCACAGTACATAGTAGTATTATATTAAGTCTGCTTTATATCTTTTTTCATCACAAAATATCTACACAAACAACATATCTTACAAAAAAAATGATGGGTGTTAGAAAAATAATCCTAAAACTCTAATGAGGAGTTTCTCTCCTTTGTTTACCTTGCACTTCCACCAACATCATGGCCAAAAACAATCCTTTGTGGCAGCAATGTTGCCCTATCCATGTGATGATATTACATTAAAATCATAATTGGGAGCACCTGCCCGCAAGCATGTAACAGTGTTAGTCAGTATCGAAAGTTACCTCATGTGAAGCCACCTTCAATCTATGCTCGAAGAGCTGTGTGCTGGACTAAGTTGTCCTGTACAGTAGTAGGATGTACTCTTCAGACCTGAGGCACCATTCAAGACGATTCTGTGCAGCACCTGTGTGTGCTGTACTTTTACTTTTTTTTTTTGGGGGCTTCAGTGGTGTACGTGAATTGTGCTGTCCAAAGTGTGTTGTAAGTGGGAGTACTGTACAAGAGTTACCGTTACTAATACATAGTATTTTATTAATTGACACTTACCTGCCTCAACAGGGCCCAAAATCAGTGTGTCTCGACTACTTGTACTACACACGTCACTATCACTATCATCAGCCTCATACCCATCATGGTCCTTGGGTACCACCAATTCAAGTCCACGTCTCAGTTTTTTGTACGGAACTTTGACGATCAGTTTCCAGTTCAACTTAATCTTTCGTTGCGTCCTTCTAATCATGTTCCATTACTCCATACATTTTTACTGCCTAGAATACAGATCAGTATAGGGCATTGTATTACTCTCAAGGATTCCTAAGTATGCCACAATTTTTTTTGTGTGTGAGCAATATTATAATCCATAAAAATCTGGTGTCCCCAATGAATATTTTCATCAACTTACCTTACTTATTAAACAATGTCTTATGAAGATATGGTATGTTTGAGTGGGATGAATAGTGATTTTCCTTTCTTGTAGCCATTAAGAGGTACATAACTGATCAATTTTGAAGACTCTATACATTGAAATGAGGTGGGTGTCGAATTGTGCAATAGTGTGTATACATGTAAGCTTTTTGAAAGCTGTGACTTAAATTCTTGCACTAAAAAGTATACTTGTGTACAAGGATTCAATATAATGAACTGAATTTCTCCAAACAGTAAGCCATTTTCACTTTTACCTAATACAACATAGTGCCCTTTTTTGTAATGACTGCCTTTTATTACTACTTCCAGACTAACTTCTGCACTATCAGCAATCTGACACATCTTTATGGCTGTTTGGATACCTTGATTATATGTATCTGAAATTAGAGGAATGCTTTTTGTTACCTCTACTCTGTGTTGAAAATAGGGGCTGGCCTGTTTATAGGATTGTAATAATTGATGTTTTTCACTCATTGTCTGGCAGACATTCTTGAAATTCTGGGCACTTCTAATACATCTTTTGAAATAGCAATGCTTACTTTCAAAACGCAGTGTCCACAAGTGTATTAATGGACCAAACTGCAAAATTAGCTTCGGATAGTGTTTCAAAAAATGATGTTTGGGTTTAAGTTTCTCGTCCGGGAAACATGATAGCCTGTCTTCTAGATATTCATCGATGAGTATAGAAAGATATGCAATGTCTGAGTCTTTAATCTTTGGGGCACATACTATTTCCACGATATCATGCAGTAAAAGAAACAACTGCCAAACTGGATCATCTTCATTCTTTATTACATCATATATAATAACAGGTAACAGCCGTATTAAGCACCAGTTTTGTGTAGCTTGGCTACCCAATCTATTGCCGGTAACATTTACCTGACATGACTTTGAGGCAGCATCAGTACCAAGATAAGGAAACATAGTTATAGGTTGGTTGAGTTCTGCATATGTTAACAAGCCTTTTACATTTATGAGATTCTTCAAAATCATGGCTACATCATAATCTCCAACACCCTCAAAAATATCATGCCCCAAGCATGGTGAAAGACCGGGTGCACAAACATGATAATATTTCAAGCCATTGAAAGCAGAATTAAATTTAATACCATTTACATTATTCAAAACACTGTGTTCTTTGTCAAGATGCCTTAGTGCTGCATTATAATTTTCCACTGTTCTCTCTGTACCAACACAAACAGGGTCACTCAGAAAATCTTTATGGGTGATCGTACAGTATCTACAGAAGTGTTCAACTGTACTGAAGTTTCCAGTAAAGCCACCTATCCCATGCGACCCCAAGTTATCTCCAGTAATACAATACAGTGTCCCCTTCACAGTTTCATTGTGTATCTTAATTCCATTATTCTCAAGCTCTTTTAAATCTTCAACTAATTCATGAAATATTTTATCATGGCCAAAATGTTTCAAGTCCACTTCTTTACACAGGAGAACTAAGAGGGTATTATCAACAACAGAGCGAAGATGTGGTCTAAAATTACAAAGTGTCAAATAAACCCCAAGAATTCTGTTTTTTTTTCTTACTTGATCCTAAAGGATTGCATATTTCAAAAGCATCTTGATAAAGAATAAGCCTTCAAGATTTAGGATGAGTTTTAAATCATTTATTACTCTCAAATACAAGCTCATCAGTAATATCACTGAAACAACAGTCACCGAGTGCTTTTTCATGGTACTCTGATGTTAATGTATATTCTTTGAAAACAGACTTGTCCTTAAAAAGACACTTTATTGTTTCAAGAACTGGAATATATTGATAGGTGCACTCTTTGTTCTGATTGTTCCTTCCCAAATAATGACACTGGGGCTGAACATAATTAAACTTCTTGAAAAATACATTGCGACTGTAATTAGATTTTAGTGGTCCACTGATGCATTTTAAAAATATATCAGATTCTTCAACACCATTTTGAATTTCTTTAATTTTGGATTCAGGAATATCAAGCTGCTTTAACAAAGTGGTTAGTTTCTCCAAGCAATAAGAAAATCCAAGTGAGTGAATGTTTTGAAATTCCTCCACAATGCACTGAATAACAGATGATGGCAGCAAGTATTTTGACAACAATTTTAAATAAAACAAAGCAAGATTTCTTATAAATAATTCATCATCTGTGGTCTGTATTTCCTCATCACTGGTCCCTTCACATAGGCCTATGGGAATATCATTTCCTGTTGTAGTGGAATCCCCCGAGCTTAGCGACATGTCACCAAAAAAATCTGAATTTGATGAGCAGATCATTTCACTTGGCAGGTCCTTAACTGTCTGATATCTGTGATATCTACTTAAATGTACACTAAATGTGGTCTTCTTTGAGAACATTTTGGAGCACTGATTAAATGGGCACTGAACCCTGGTGCCGCCATCCATGTGCTGTCTTAAATGATTAAACAAATCTTTGATCCCATCACAAACTTGTTGGCACAACAGAGTTTTACACTGTAGTTTCACATGGAGACTTAAGGTCAACAATCTTTCATCACTTTTTGACCTGCGTTCTTGGTGGTCTTGATATATATGAGCCTTTAGCCCTGTATATGAGAAAAGCCTCCGTCTGCAGCCCCCTAATGGACAACTGATAACTCTTCTGTATTCATTTGAATGTAACAGGCAATGATTTCCATAATTTCTAATAGACCTAGATACATGATTACAGTGGGGACATGCAAACTCTGAATCCATGTCAGAACTGATTACTCGAAAATAACTAGTATGTACTTAAATGTACTTGCCCTTTAGCTTTTAATATTCTTATGTTCAGAAGCCATTAATTTTTTTCTGAGTGGTGGACTCATGGAACAGCCTGGCGCCTAGATATTAAGTAAGACCCCTAATCATTAGTAACTGGAAGCATACATTTAATTTCAAATATACACAAGCACCCTGACCAGTAGACTCTGCTTTAAGGCGAGCACCAAAAGTGCATACTATTACTATGGCTTATGAACAGACTGACACTACACGTTATGCAGGAAAGTAACGGTTGGGTGGTTAGGGGTGGTGGCTGTGGAGGGGTGGTTATGGGGTGGGGAAGCTTCCTACGGTGAAAGCTTATTAAGTACTGTGAGTATATGAACAAGACACATTAATACTGAAATGGCATACAAACTGAGGCTTGGCACTACACGTTAGGCAGGCAGGTATAATGGTTAGGGGTGGTGGCTGTGGCCACGGTGTTGCTGTGAGGTGGGGAACTTGCTACGTTAAAAGTTTACTAAGTACTGGTATTATGTGAATGACACATTAATATTGAAATGACATACGAACTGAGGCTTGGCACTACACGTTAGACAGACAAGTAATGGTTGGGGGTGTTGGCTGTGGGGTGGGGAAGGTTGCTACGTTGAAGGCTTACAAGTACTGGTGTTATTATGAATGACACATTAATATTGAAATGGCATACAAGCTACGGTAAATCAACCATTCAATCACCACTACATACCCTGAGACAAATGTTGGGTAGCTGTCTTGGAGTAATGTATACGTGCTGCCCCGCCAGGCCGCCACTCTCCCCGTCTCAGCAGGCTTCTTGGCGCGAAGTTTTTGTAAACAACAAAAAAACCAACAGCTGAGCGTCGCGTTGCGCTTGTAATATCCTTATGCTGGTTCTGTTCTTCATATCATAGTTACTTAATTTCATACTACTAAAACTATCAACTGAGATAACAAAATCTGTTACTTACCGCGTATGTCTCCGAGTAGTATACTCCATACTGCAAACGAGTGCTGCTTACCCCACAAGTAACCGAAATAAGCTTTTGCAACCGAAACAAAGAACGTTCGAGATTTTTCATATTTCAATATGAATAATTTTTATCTCATCACCTTTGATAAAAAAAAAAAAAATGTTCAAGATAAAATAATGCGCGTTGACATACAAAAGCGCTATCTGGTAAGAATTTTGGGAGCGTGCCAGTTGTCGCCATAAACAATATGCTTGCTAAGAAACATGAATAAAGTACTTAAAACATATTTTTAAGTGTATTAGTGTATCAACAACGAGTAAGTATTACATTTCAAGCATTTCATAAAGAAAAAAATAGAAGACAGTCACTTAGCAGAGGAGAAGCATTCCAACATTTTACAGTCACATGTATTTCAAATTACAGGATTTTTCCTGTAATTCATTTTATCATGATAAAATACTATCTACAGAAAATAGGGATTTCTAGTCTCTCGAAACACATTCAATATTGCATTCTAAAAGTTAACATAGACCCAGTCGAAGAAATTAAGACATCATAAGCAAAATGCACGCCATATTTTACAGTCGTATACTGTACTCTCAGATACCGGGATTTCTCTGTTAGCATTTACGGGGAAAAACACTGTAAAAATACAGTTTTTTTTTACAGTGCACTCTTGATTCTAAAATAGGAAATAGGAAATGAACGATTGACTTAACACTCAACTCCATAAGTTCAGTCATATTGTTAATCTTTTGATTTAAGATGTGCCATCCATCCCCTAAAGGATCGTTAATTATTAATGCAACCATCGGATGCATAGCGTCAGGGTAATCTTTTTCTGCTATGTAGACATACTGATGAAGAGGAGCATACACCAAACGTCCACTAGTGCCATATAATAATTGAATAGCCAAGCCACACAGGAGGCTGATGGCGGTAATGAAAATATCACTCCTGCGAGAGTCGACCTCGTCGTAGTAATCCAACAGGCTGTATATGCGATCGTACCCATCGCACTTCAGGGCAGGAGTGGGTATCAGGGTCCACACATCAACTCATCTCTTAAATCTGTTTCGACAATTGTCACGCAGATGAGTCTGGATCTCGAGTGTATGTTGTGTGTTGTGCACAATGTGACGTTACCTGCATCGCATTCGCTTGAGTCGAGTCTGAATGTGTGTCTTTGTCTTTCTCTCATCTTTATTGCGCATGTGAGAGAGTATACGTAACTTTGAATCTCTGGTGTGTGTACTGTTGAATGTCGACTAAACTCTATTGAGGTGAATGTGTGTCTTTGTCTTACGGAGTGTTCAATTCTGATTTTGTAAGTCTAATGTTTGAGTTAAAGTCTTACTGCTACAAATTCAGAATTGGACACTCCATAAGATAAAAACACATTCACTTCAATAGAGTTAAGTCGACATTGAGTTGAGTCTGCGTGTCACCTGTAGCGGTTAACATTTAAAAAATAGATATTATAACTTTCTCTCATCTTTGTACTCGCTTGAATGTCGACTAAACTCTATTGAGGTGAATGTGTGTCTTTGTCTTACGGAGTGTGCAATTCTGATTTTGTAAGTCTAATGTTTGAGTTAAAGTCTAACTGCTACAAATTCAGAATTGGACACTCCGTAAGACAAAAACACATTCACTTCAATAGAGTTAAGTCGACATTTAGTGTGCTCGCATTGAGTTGAGTCTGCGTGTCACCAGTAGCGGTTAACATTTAAAAAAAAAATATTATTAACTTTCTCTCATCACCTGTAGCAGATAACATCGAATAAAAAAATGAATCGTATCACATTGCTCTTGTTCGATGTCACATCTGGAATATCAGATTTAGCGGCTTGATATCTGTCTAATAAATAAACTTCGTTAACTCCGTCATTCGGAGACCACCTCTGCTTTCTAAAGAATCTTTCAAAATCATCATTAGATTCAGACGCTTGAAGCATAAGATCCAATAGCACGCGAATGATGTGTCTCTCAACAGTGTTATCGGCTGAAGCTCGTAGTGTTCGATCGATGAACGATGTGACATCTTTATAATTTTTACCCTTCACTAACGCTCGTATCGTGCGACTTATCACCGACCCATTATTCCATGCGTCAACGTCTTTAATACTAGTGGTGGTGGTGGTATCATCATCATTATTAGCATCATCATCGTCGTCATTCTCCTCCTCCTCCTCCTCCTCTTCGGAAGTTGAAGAGTCATCATGCCGGCGTCGCCGCCGCTGGTGTTCTTCGTCTCCGAATCCTCCTACCTCTTTTTTCTTGGTGTAATTCCACCATCGATTTTTTAACGAGTCAGCTGCCTGCGGTCTGTCTAATAAACAAACTTCGTTAACTCCGTCATTCGGAGACCACCTCTGCTTTCTAAAGAATCTTTCAAAATCATCATTAGATTCAGACGCTTGAAGCATAAGATCCAATAGCACGCGAATGATGTGTCTCTCAACAGTGTTATCGGCTGAAGCTCGTAGTGTTCGATCGATGAACGATGTGACATCTTTATAATTTTTACCCTTCACTAACGCTCGTATCGTGCGACTTATCACCGACCCATTATTCCATGCGTCAACGTCTTTAATACTAGTGGTGGTGGTGGTATCATCATCATTATTAGCATCATCATCGTCGTCATTCTCCTCCTCCTCCTCCTCCTCTTCGGAAGTTGAAGAGTCATCATGCCGGCGTCGCCGCCGCTGGTGTTCTTCGTCTCCGAATCCTCCTACCTCTTTTTTCTTGGTGTAATTCCACCATCGATTTTTAACGAGTCAGCTGCCTGCGGGGCAGATTAGCCACCCACCAGTGGAGAGAGACAATGCATGATGAAGTAATAAGCGCTCTGGAACATACCCGTTGTGAAAAACGACATTTTTTCAAGTGATAAAATAGAATGGAGATAGCGAGTCAACATTAGCAGGTTGTCGTGACTTATTGGTAACTTAGAGACATCAACGGAATTGGGAAGATAGACGATATCATCTGCTTGTTCGTCTCGGATGGGCATGTTCATCGTTTTGTGTTCAACGATAGATTTTAAAGCTTTGATTAATTCTCGACGCTGAGATTCAATGGTTTGATTTTTGTTATGTCCTTCTCCTTTCTTATTGCTCTTCTTCTCAAACTCCATATGGGTCAGCGAGTTCGCAGACGCTTCATCTATAATTCATTTTAGTGGTAATAGAACCATACACGAAGATGATCTTAACCAATGTCTATCTTCTCTGTACACCAAAATGTCTGTCGATATGTTACAACGTCAAACTAAATTTGAAAAAGATTCACTTTTAACCTTATCTAATGACGAATGGAAAATGATGTCGAAAGAAATATTAGATAAGTGTTTATTCTTCACTGGATCAACCGGATCTAACAACGGAACTAATGATGATCCTTTGTATCAATTCCATTTAAAAGGTAACAAGAAAATGTTTGTTAATTCATTATCTGATGCTAAACACATCATTTCTGAGTTAGAAAAGCAAATCGACAAGACCATCGAATACAAGCAATTGTTAGCTTCGGAGGTGTGTGATGGTGTGACTCTGACTTAAACAATCATAATGATCTTTTGGCTTTAACAGAACGCGGTTTAAGAATTTTCCAGTTCGACCGCATGATCAAATATTTGATTGGTCAATTTTCATTTTTCAAAAAGCTAACTGCTAGATACCTGTGTGAGTGAGATCTAATAAATGGATTATCATACCAATGTCTAATAAATATATAACAATATCTCTTATAAATGGACGGATTATCTTAACAATGTTTCTAATGAATGGATTCTTGTAACAATGTCTCTAATAAATGGAATAACCTAACAATGTTTCATTTCTAAAAATATTTGAGTTTGAATTTTTTTTTGGAATCATCCCCTTTAGAGTGTTAACAGAATCAGAGTCTCCGGAAAACTAAAACACATTCACTTCGATTGAGATCTCTAACATTGCAGCATTAAAATAGGACTTAAGACTCTTAGATGTGCACTGTTGTGCTATGAGTTCGCTGTGAATAACGGGGAAGAATTGTTCGTCCGTAACACTGGGATCTTGTTGCCCGCATAAGTTGAGGTACAAGATAATAAACAGATCCATTACTTTGGCGCAGTAACTCACATTTCATATCGTCCAAACCCATTATTGTTTGTTGTTGCATCCTTCCATTCGATTTTAATAAACCTGTTAGAATAGTCATTATTGTATCATTAATAGATCCCATGTCGTTATTTTAGAAATTTTATGATTAAAGTCCCATCTATTCAACGCTCCGTTTAAACTGTCAATCCATTTTAAGATATTTTGACCATAAGTCGAGGAAGTAGAACAGGATTCAGTTACAGCGAGACATGAAGACGACGACGACGACTCATTAATCTTTTCAGCTGTTGTGGTGTCCGAGGCAACCGACGGTGATACTTTCGACTTATTAAAAAACAGGATAGCTTCCGCCACAGCCTCGTCATCTATGTTACTAATCAAAGAACGTACGGAAGGAGAATCCACCTCGCTCTTCTTACAACTCAGGGGAGCGGGTTGAGTGTTTCGTAACATATCCACAACATCTATGTCCCCAATTTCAAATTTTGTGGTTTGTTGTTCTTCTTTGGATTCTGTGATGGGTAATTCTCGTGAACTGGAACATGCTTCCTCGGTTTTGGATTTCTTGTAATCCCAAAAACATTTTTCAACTCACGCTCTAACCTTAATGAATTATTAAGTGGAATCCCACCCAAAGTATGTTCCGAAAAATAGATGTGTTTGGAACGCCGCACGCAATCATGGATGGAAGTGTTAGCATGTCTGGTGTTGACAGTTCCAAACATCTTTTGATTGTAGCAACTAAGAGTTAACATAGCTAATACATTAGCCGCCACGTTCGCTGCCATGGGAAATCTTTCATTGTAGTCTGTTGATATGTTTATCGACCATCGATCTTGTCAAGTACTCTTTTTTAATCTTATCGTAACTCGATTTTCTAGGTTGTAGAGTGCCGAAGCACGGATGCATCTGCTCCATTGTTGTCTTCAGGGATCTTTACGTTTCTGGTTGACGTACATGTTGTTCAAAGTGTTGTTGTCGACAGATTGAATGAATTCTAAAAATGTTGATTTCATGGTCTCACCGAACAGGGTAGATGCCCATTCTAACTTTTCATTAGAGGGTTTGCACCTTTTCTTAATTTCACTAATGTAAAACCTTTTAGTAGGATAACTATTAAATCGGTTTGTCGAAGAATCATTGTACATTCCTTTAATTTCCATTTTGTTGTTAGTCCCGTACCTAATTCTTAACTTTGTTAATAAGATGATATTCGCGGTTGCTCTACCGCACATCCATGCAAACAAGCACAGGAAAGTCGGATTTGTAATCATAACCGATCTTCGAGAACCGTTAAAAATGTTAATCTCTAACAAGCGTTCAGCAGTGCAACAACTAATAAACATCAGCGACAAGACAACAGAAGAAGATTCTGTCGTACCTAGTGTCAAGAAGATACTGCTAGAAAAGAAACAAAATAAAACACCAGGTGAATTCACCAGGATGATACTTAAGTTGCAAGACATCAGACACAATTTGATAA